>NC_134833.1:37663100-37963100 GCF_004210375.1 Tachypleus tridentatus | reverse complement strand
ATATTTTTATTTTTAATATGAAAACACCTATTGTTCAGGCAGACTAAATAAAGACCATGTAGCTTCACACCCATATATAATAACACAGTAGTCACTTACCCAATTTTTGTGGGTTACTTTTTGCACAACAAACTTGTAATATTTAATAAAAGTTTGTCAAATGTCATGAAAACATACTTAATACATTAAAAATTATAATGTTTATAATGTCACAGTTGTAAGACTGGTTAAAATGACTAAGCCTGCAATACAAGATTCATTTAAGATAAATGTATTTATGTTGAAATTTAATTGTATATTTTTTAGGCCAATTTAGTTGTTACAGCTACTAAGGAAGACTCACAAGAAAGTTTTTCTATCATAATTCAAGTTGAATCAGTTTGTCTACAAATTTTTCCCCAACCACTTGAATAATATTTACAACATTATGTTTGTAATTACACAGACAGATAAATCATATTAAGTACTGTTTCAAATTATCTGATCAAAGACATGGGATTAAGCAACTTTATTGTTGTCATAACAGAAACACAATTTTAGCATAAAAGTAATGAGGAAACAACAAGGTTATTTTCTTAATTAATAAAATAACACAAAACTAATTAAATGTTAGTTGTGTTATTGGTGCATGTAAGTGTATTTGTAAGTTTTTAGTAAACCCTTTTTTAATGTATCTCAGAATTACTGGTATGGGTATTAACACTTTTACTGATAAGGAGAGAAAGTTTCAACCTTCATCGGTCGTCTTCAGGTTAAAAAAGAATTTGCAAGTGACCATTGCCAGACACGTCATAGAGACGAGAGTATAAAAGGGTATGGAATTGTAGGAGGTGTTGCAGTTGGATGTTAGGTTATTAATTGATATAGGTATAAAGTTGTTCCTTTATGTTGGTTTAACTTTAGTTTTAGTTGCTGTATAAATAGGGCTTCTTTCATTTGGCATTTGTTTATCTTTGTCTCCTTACTTAGTATCTGGGTGTTTTCTATAGTTATGTTTTGTTTATTTGATTTGCAGTGTTAAAAAACATGTAAAGATGTTTTGTTTTTTTTGCATTCTTTGAATCTAGTTTCCATTTTTCTGCTTGTTTCTCCAATTAAAAAGTCTTGGCAGTTGTTCATTGTATTTTATAAATTATGTTGGTGTTAGGTTTGTCAGTGTAGTTCTTACATTGTATGGACTTTAGTTTCATACCTGGTTTTTGAATAAATTTGGTGTTTGCTAGAATGTTTTAAATTGTGTGTATCAGTTCTAGTGATCTTGAGGTTAAGAAATACTATTTGGCTGGTTTTTGCCTGTTCACAGGTAAACTTAATGTTGGGGTGTATCGAGTTAATGTGATTGAAGAAACTAAGCGTGTGTTCTGTAGATGTGAATTCAACAATATGTATCATCAACATACATGTACCAGTATAGTGGTGGGTGTAAGGCTGAATTGATTGCTTATGATTCAATCTGTGTCATAAAAATATTGGCTAGAACTGGTGACACAGGATTCCCCAAACTTAGGCCATTTATTTGTAGATAGTTTTGGTTATTGAACATAAAGTTAGTTTTGGTGGTAGTGAATTCTATAAAGGTTGCTAATTGGTTACTGGTGATATGTATCAATGGGTTGGGGTCTTGGATATAAAGTTCTATAGCTACCTTGCAGGCTTTAATTGTGGAGACTTCTGTGAAGAGGGAAATTACATCAAAACTGATCATTAAGGGTTTATGATTTAGTTGATTAAGAATATACTTAAAGTTAAGAGTCTTTGAAAAAGGAGCCAGCTGATGTTACATATTTAGAAAATGTCCATTTTCTATATTTACTGAGGTTGTAGTCAAATGGTTCATAGGTCAACATTATGGGTCGTAGTGAACAATCAAGTCTGTGAGGTTTGGAGTGCCATATAATGGTGTGCGTGAGTCGGTCTTTTGAGGTAAGAATGTTTCCTGAAACTGTGTTGGTGTTTTCATTTACAGTAGTATTTTGTTTAATTGGTTTTCATGTGGTTTTGTTGGATTTGTGTTCAGTAGTTTAAATTTGTTTGTAGCTGATAAGATGTGAATTTTTTTTAATGTATTCATTTGTGTTCATTATAACTATAGCATTGCCCCTATCTGCTTTTAGAATTTTGATGTTGTTGCTTTAAGTTGTTTACAGAATTAATATCTTTTTGTTTGAGGTTGTTTTTTAAGTTTTCTTTTCTATTAAATTATGCTGATAGTTTTGTGTGAAAATTCTTTGAAAAGGTTGTTTAAGATACTGTTTTGAGGTGTTTCGGGGAAATACGTTTTCAGTTCAACCATGAATGATAGGCTGTTGGTTGTTGGTGGAATTGTTATTGAAGTTGTCTTCTTTCTGGTAGTTCTTTTCCACTGTTTTGTTGGTGTTTTCAGTTCACCAAGAATGGATCACCAATCTTCTAGCTAGTTCTTCCAAGCAGGCTTTCATTTCGATGGATGAAATATTTCTAGGTTTTATTGCATTGAGTAAATGTATTTCTTCATTGCTTAATTTTTGGTCGGATCTGTTAATTATGAGGTTTGTTGGTGGTTCGTTGTGTTGGCACATTTTTTTGTGGTTGGCACCATAATTTATCTAATTTCTTGCTGTAGCTGACCTTCTTTTCCTTGTCATTCTTACTATTCTTTTTTACATATCAATATTAATACAACACCAAAAATCAACATGGCTTGTCCAATCATTAATGAACATAATCTACAACAGAAAAGGGAATAGTGAGAAAAACATCAAATGGATCCTGTGCAAGAATTTACTGATTGTGAAGGGTCCACTGAAGAGACCACATACAGGCCCAGCCCACGGGTATGGAAGACCACAGCCCCAAAAGTGATCAAACCAAAAAAACAAAGAGTGAGGGACCAGACAAGGCATTCCAAACAGCATGTTCAATGGACTGCAGTCAGAGAGAAGGATGGGCCAAAATGAGATGGGTGTTGAAGAATAGACTGAAATGAAAATAATCAGTTCACCTGTGCAGCTTTGCCTAGGAGCTGTCACATGTGACTGGCCAATTTGTGTTTGGAATGAGCAAGAAGAAGCTAGTCATCCATATAAACATGGAAGCATAGGAACAAGGCCTGAACATATCTAGCAAAGGAGAGTACCATAACAAAACATATATGGTGCCAATGACAGGCCTCAAGGAACAAATGAAAATGGCACACAATTCTTCAATTGACAAACTGAAAATATGGACAGGAACACACTGCTATGCTACAAGGATGTATAAGCAGGCAGAGGAAATGTCCACCTTGATCACCCAAAGGACAGGTTGTGTTTATCAGTGTAGCTTTTACATAGCATGGACTTTAGTTTTGTAAAAAAATCGTGGAAAAAATTATATGCACACACCTAGACCAACAACAATAAATCCCAAGATACAACAAACTACAAAACCTTAAACTGTTGCATATCATATGTTCCTGACATCAGGTAAAAATAACCAACATTTGGAAAAAAAAAAACTTATAACAAAACACAACATTCTAATAAACACCAAATTCATTCAAAACCATGCACAAAACTAAGGTCTATACTATGTAAAAACTACACTGACAAACACCACACCAACATTATTTATAAAATACAATGTGACAACTGCTATGACTTCTATACTGGATAAATAAGCATAAAAATGGAAACTAAATTCAAGAACACAAAAAAAAACACCTTCACACATTTTTGAACACTGTAAATTCAATAAACACAATATAACCATAGGAAACACCCAGATATTAAGTAAGGAAAGAAATATAAACAAACACAAAATCAAAGAAGCCCTACTTATACAGCAACTAGAACCAGAATTAAACCAATATAAAGGAACAACTTTATACCTATACTAATTAATAACCTGACATCCACTTGCATTGCCTCCTACAATCCGGTACCTGTTTATACTCTCGTCCCTAAGACATGTCTGTCAATGGTCACATTCAAACTCTCTTTCTTTCTTAACCTGAAGATGACATAGGAATGTCGAAACATTGTTCTCTCCTTATCAGTAAAAGTGTTAATACCCATACCAGCCATTCTAGATATATTTCACCAGTACTGTTGTGGACTGATCATGTGTTATCTAGTAAATCAATAAGCTGTGGCACCATAAGAAGGTGGTACAGAAAGGGGAATAAGGTTGAGAAACAGGAAATGCCATGCTAAGACCAGGCTGCAACAAATTACCTACTAATTTAGTAAGTGTAGTATATTGATGGGCTTAGGCCACTTATGGCTCTAAATACTCCAGAATGGAATCAAACACATAACACCATAGACACAACATCATGCAAAAGTCCTGTAAATACTGAGGCTGGAAATGGGTCTATGCCAGGACCGTGTCATAGTCAAGAAGATCCCAACAACAGATAAACCAAATTTAAAACCTAAGAGCCAAAGACAAGAGACAATGCAACAAAAAATCAAGGAGGAAAAAGATATCTGCACAAAACCCCTCAGGATTCCTGTAAAGTCTCAGACACAAGGTGTAGAGAGAAAATGTACCATAGTAGGGTCATAAGGGTGAGATGAAAAATAGAAAATTTAACAAACCCCAACAGCTGTTAGTCTCATAGTCTGTTGTTTAAAGAAGTCTGCTTGATAAGTTAGCAGACTGATAGAAAATTCTTGGGGAACAAGGCATACTAGGGCTACCCCAGTTGAGAAGTAAAAGGGTCTGCATGAATCCAGCTATCTGGGGATGAAGAAAAATTAAATAGGGTTGGGAAAGACACTCATACAAAAGGGAAGGAATAAAGTCATATGAATCAGGTTGCTGAGAAAAACTCCCAGTATCTAAGATATTAAATTAGAAAAGATTGAAGAAGGGCAAGTGTAATCCACAATTAGTAAACAGGAAGTCCCACCAAACTCTGGTAGAGGAACTAAACTTTCAAAGTCTTCATCAGCTTCCCCAAGCTCGAAAGGCTCAGAAGAAAGTGGGGTAGAAGGAGACAACAGTGGTTAATGTATATAATGTTTAATCTTCTGACAAATAAACAATAAATCCCCTGATGGGTTACTTGTGGCTGTAAAAATGGCAGTAGAAACACCTAGAGCAGCGACAGTAACTTCAGAATTCATAATTAGCAAACACAAAGAATTGATGTAGAAAAAATTAAATAAGTCCACAACTAGTTAAATTGTAAAGTTAGAAGAAAAATAATTTGAAAAAAAAAACTTCAGAGTGAATGTCCAAATGCTGCCAAACAAAAGTGATAGTTTGGTGGTGGTGCCAAGAGGCAGTCATCTTCATCACATAATAGTAGCATTCTCATATTGGTGGAAAAGTGACACACAGTGATTTACACAGAGATGTGTTAAATCTCTGGATTCAAATAGAGCCACCCTCTATTGAAGGATTGTGACATGCATTCAAAAAGTGTGCAAACAGAGTGAAGCACAAAACAAGAAAAGCTAATCTTGTATGGGAAGCACTGGCATTATTATATAAAAATAAAGTAATGAAAATTCTATACACAGACACAGAAAAAACGTTTTTTTTAGGAGTCTACAATCTTTTTTTCCAGATATTTCTTTTTGTCTTTGAAATCTGTGGAAAGCTCTTTAGTTCTTCAATCTTATTTTCCAGTTCTGTGTCCAAACCTTCAACACCGATAACCTATCCTTCACTCTTCTCAAATTTGTCAGCATCAGTTTCCAAAATTTCACAATCATCATGCAGATCCTTTTTTCAACTTGCTTCCTGTTTTGAACTTAACATATCATCTTATTCTTGTTCTCATCTTCCCAGTAGACCCCATACTTTGATCTTGCAGTTGTCATAAAGTTCAGGAACTTCTTAATAACGGACATCTTACAGGCTCCTCCACAGATAGTTATTTAGTTAAAAACTAGCCTGTGTACACTGGTAGTGTTCTCCTGCACATTGCAGACATCTACCTATTTGTTGATAGAGAATTCTCTTTCAGTTGTAGCTTGACAAAGGGATGGGAAAAGAATCTTCCTTCATATATCCCACAATTCATTGTGGCTTTATTCATTTTTTAATGGAGAAATGTATCAGTTCTTGCTTAAGGGTCAATAATGTTGAAGGCTTAGAAGTTCTCATGACTGGCTTCCATACTTAAGATGCTGATGTAACTTGGACACTTGCTTTTGTAGCAGCATCATTTGCAGACAGTTGTACCAGATGCATGAACATACTTTCATTTTTCTAACTAACTAACTACATATATACACAAATAAACAGATTGCCTTTACAGCTACGATTACAAGTTTAAAAGGCCTTTACACACATCACAAGTTTGAGTTTCATACTTGCTATTCTCCCACCAGTTGTTGTTAAACATGCTTCAACACTGGTCTGCAAAAACACTATAGCCTTTCAAATTGGTATTGAAACTAACTAACACAGATCAACAAACAGAAACAAAGAATCATTATTCACATTACATTTACTGTATATGCTTTCTTACTGGCTTTGGTATGTATGTCCAGATGCTAGGTTGCCTGAACGCTTTTACAAGAGAATCTGCATTTCATCAAGGTGATCAATTCATAAGCCAAAACAAAATATTCAAAATCTCAGAAGATATATATAAAAAACACCAATAGTACGTAATATGTATGTCAGTTGAAAGCACGAGCATTTTATTTGTTTCAATACTGTGTATTTTCATCAAATTTGGTGGACTTTCAGTAAACATTATAAATGTTTCACATAAAAAAGATATATATTTTTAGGGAAGCATTTTAACAAACTAAAAAACAAATATCTGTCAATGAATATAAAGTATTTGTTTTGAATAGTCCAGGAAGAAAGTGATTTTCATGTTAAGATTAAAAATATTCTTCTTTATCTCAAAAATCTCAAATTTCATTTATGTAATCTCTCCTAAATATATTTCAAATGTTTTTCTTTTAGTTAAACTATCTTTTATCCACTCTATCTCTACATGGGATTGGTCAGTTTGACTGACCTCGCAATCACAACAAAATATTTTTAAACATCTAAATTACTCTTTTCTTTTCTAGAATGACTTCAGCTTGTAACATGAAACTATGCACATTTATCTTAGATAGCTTTAAACTTATAACCCAATACATCTTTTATAATGGACACCTAAAAGACTCCTCCAGAGCTAGTTACTTGCTACAAGCTAATCTGTGTATCCTGGTAGTGTTCTCCTACATGGTGAAAATATCTAACCATTTGTTGATAAAGAGTCCTCTTTCAACTGTATCATGTAAGAGGACTTTATCAACATATAGTTAGATACCTACTTATTTATGTGTTTATCACAAGTAACTTTAAACTTGTAACAGTATACACCTGTTTATAATTAAATTTTCTTTCACTGCCATTTTGACTGTGTTTAACTATTATCATACCATTGCAAGTATAAATTAGTTGGAGAATGTGGAGTTCATGTTACACTACTGAATTATGTTACCTATGAGCTGCTGGAGAACATGTCTTGTGAAACAATTTTATATGATTTATTTTATCTAACCTAACCTTAACTAACTTAGAGATTCTTATATTTACATTTTAGTTACTTTTATAATAAAAATAAACATGAAAAACAAAAAATAAAGTATTTATTTGAGTATTCTTTTTTTCTTTTGCTATCAACTATCAATGAGACTTAACCATACTATTTTGCACTAATAAAAGTATTGAATTAAATCATTTTTATTTAATTACATAATGCACTAAAGAACATAAACTAATAACATGTAAAAAGTAGACAACTGCTCCTGAATCTCACAATTTTTCTTGCTTTCTAGCTATGCAACAAAAGTTGTTATAAATTCATCCTTGTTAGTCATCTTTCCCATGGGGATGAAGCTTGTACTAACAGTGAAACTAACAATGCTATGTTCAGAAAACAACATAATGTAATATGTCATTTCATACATTAAACCCTTGGGTTTCTATTGGTTACAGGTAATATAATATTAAACATCAGAGAGCACTACTAACAAATCATAAAAGAAATAGTGTGACAAATGGTACTAAAAGATGGGTCTGATATTCTATTTGATAGCTTAACCAAATAGTATTAAAAGCTATAAGACTTGCGGCTTTTGTACGAGCAGAAAATTTTTATAGTGGTTTATCTACTTTTAATTTCATACTTATTGAAGAGGTAGTGATTAAAATAAACAAGATAGTACACCTAAGGAAAATGTGCCATGTGTCACAATGCTAAGGGAAATTGAGGATTTAAAAAAATTGTCTTTTAAAATTAAGAACTTAAAACTTCTATGCTGTTAAATTGTGAATTATTAGCTAAGATTTTAAGCTATCCTAACTGGTATAATGTAAGCAAAAAGTAGTTTAACAAAATGTTAAATGTAAGTTACACGTAACATGTGTAGAAAAGGGTGCCCATGGTAACAGGGTTAATAAATTCAGAAAACAATAAAAAGGAAAAAAAAAAAAAAAATTTTGATGTCCATGAAAAATGTTATTTACAACATACACTACATGTTTACTATATGCAAGTGGAAAAGATCATGTTAATATTCAATGTAAAACTTCACTTACAATTTACACTGCATATTGTTTCCTTTTATAAGTGCAAAGTAATTTTCATGAAAAGATTAAAACTACTTTTCTTCATCTCAATATTTTCAAATATTTCTTATGTAACCCCTAAAACCTCCTAAACAAATCTCAAGCGCATGCTTTTTTAGAAAAACTTTATATTTTATCTGTTTTTTATTGTTCTTTCCACTCTAACTATGTATCATCTTGGTTCATTTGACCAACTTTGTTACCACTAACAAGTCCCCTGCTGGAACAGCAGTAAGTCTACAGATTTATAACACTAAAATCAGGGGTTCAATTCCCCTCAGTGAACTCGGCAAATAGCCACTTGTGGCTTTATTATAACAAAACACATACACACATCATTAAATAAAGGAAGTAATTATAAATTTCCCCATTTTCTTTCTTGAATGACTGAAAAGTGTAACAGAAAACCACAGTGCTTATCCTATTAAACTTAAACCTTATAATATAAGGTTATATTATAATATAAGGTTATATAAGGTATATGTAATAGAATCAAATTACATAAAGCACAAGTTACAGAATTACCCGAGTGTGCCTTATAAAATAATGATAACTGTTATTTATTTTACTTTATCTAGACTAAAAAAATTGATTTTATTCAACTTGTATAATAACAAATAAAAATACACACAAAAAACAAGAAATAAACTACTTACCCAGGTCTTTTTTTTCTTAACCCTACTTTTTTATTAATTGTACAACTGTATTAAAAATTTCTATTTAATTAAATAATGCACCAAACAAGACAGCATAATAATATACAAAAAGGAAAAAAAATTTCAACAAATTACCACAGTTTTCCCAACTTGCTGTGTGACAAAACCATAAAAATTCAGATGAGCTCTTTGCTGTGTTTTCCAAATAAAATTTAAACTGAAAGGCAAATAGACAATTCTTTGTGCATGAAATAACATAATGCATTATTTTGTAGAAAAATACCTTGGCCTTCTATTTAGTTACAAATAATATGGTCTTCAATATCAGAGAGAATTCTGAGAAAAACATTATGATGAGTAATTTTCATAACATTTTGTACTATCTGAAAAGGGTGATAAAAATTAGAGAAAAGGAAAGACAGATAACAAATGTCACAGTTCACATACTAGGGTAGATTGAGAATTTAAAAAAATATATAATAAAATTAAGAACTAAAAACTTGAACAGTATTACTCTTTGATTTATTATTTACATTCTGATGCTGTGTTTATTCATATGCATTGATGATAAAGTAGTTCAATTAAATTTTGATTGAAACTCTATCTAAGGTTGTCACATGAACACTCTGACCTAATCATGTGGTACTTTCATGCAGCTTTTTTTTTTTTTTTTTAAACTGCTATTGATGAAACCTGTTAGAAATTGACTGTGGACAGCTGTGTTCAAACTATATGCTGTTAGTTTGTTATGATATAAAGTTTGAAGCAAAATACTTGTGCTTGCCTTGCATATGGGGCATTCTGAGATATCATATTCAGTCAGCTAAAAGTTCAGGTTAACTAGAATCCTGTAATACACACACACACAAATGTTATTCTGTGTCCCCAGAACAATTATTAACTATACATATATAATAATAACTTAAAATAACAGGGTAAAACTGATGGTAGTCAGTTCACTACTAAAGTCATTCATTATTAACATAAACAATATCCAAAGGAATTAAAGTGTAAACATGAAACTTTTTTTAAAAGGTTGTGATACTCTTTAAAATGTTGTAAACCCATAAACAGTAGTTGAATTATTTTTCTCATGGAGTTGAATGAATGTTTTGTTTAAAATGTCCAATGAGAAACCTTGTTTGTGAAATACTGTGATGTTGAAAAAGTCTACTGCATCTAACAAGTTGCAAGTAGTAAACAATGTAACATACTATTTATTTGTTATAAAGCTTAAAACCACACAATGGTATATTGAACCTCAACACAGGCATCAAAGCCCAAATTTTAGCACTGTAAGCCATAAGACTTACCACTGAAATATTCATATTTGGAAATGAAAGTTCATAACTTAAAAGTTGAAAGTGTCCTTTTATTTTACACAAAAAACAATTAACCCACATGTAATTTCTTAAAACCAAAAATGAACATTACACTAAATAAAGCTGTTATAAACTATAAGCTTTCTTAATTTTAGTTCTAAAATACACATGTGCATTTCATTTGAAACCATATGCTCCTTCACTTTGTTAACATGCATTAAGATGGTTCTGCATATTAAGCTAAGATTGGCTTCAATACAACTTTACAGTTACTTCACTGTGGAAAAATACAGATTCCGTCTGTTTCACAGACTTCTATAAACATCTTTTTTAGCCACTTTTTCTTTACTACAAGTTCTATTCGTTGGTTTTGCAAGTTTATTTGTTTCAATTCATAAAACCATGTCAATACACTGAATGCTCATAACTGTTTCATACTCTGTACACTATTTTTACTTGTAATTTTATTAAATATAAAGTTATGTCTACGTGAATTTGTTTTTCCAAGTACATAAAATGTTTTCAGATAGGCCAGGATTTATCCATGTAACACTTAATACCTACAAGAGAACGCATCTAAAATACCATGCACGAAAATGAACAAATAAGGAAAATTTAAGTTACATGTATCAAAACTATTACAATTGTTATGCAGATCATGGCCAGTTATGTAAATGTTGTATAAAACTCTAACTACTGAATCTCATTTAATTACATCTATACTAATGTCAACAAATGGAACAATATGGTAAACACTATCCTGTTACAGGCAACTGCATATGAAAATTGGTTACTCTGCTGCATTATGTATTGAAATTGTCAAACACATATACATATTTGTCAATATTACACTTACAGGATTTGAATCCTTCCAGATCTCAGGGAAGAGAGGATGAGCTTTGTGACGTGCAACAAGAACTTGCATTTGATCTACAGTTGGATGTTTGCCCAGTTCAGCTTCAAAGGGTAGCTTATATTCTGGGACCTCCAATCCTATTATATATAAAATATAATAGCATCACTGCTAGTTATAAATCTAAATTAATGCCAGAGAACACTAAATACTGGCTCAGTTATTAGGCTACAGATAATTTCATACTCTTCAGATTTTTCACCTAATGGTTACAAGAAAAACGTTAACATTTTCCTTAAATGAAAAGCTACTTATAACAAAACATACAGCTGATACATTATTCCACTATAAAAATATTTTGAACAAGTGCTAAGCCTCTTAATGAAATTCCAACACTTATACAGAATAACATGTACTACATCAGTGTATGATGTAATCAACATTGGAACTACCACTCCACTAATAGGAGTGCAATTTATCCTCATGCAATATTACCTTTGAGCACAATATGTATGATAAAAGTTCATTTTTGATCAAACAAAAGATACACACAGGAAGTGGATGCTTTTGTGAAAGGGAAAGTATCTATTTGAAATACACTTTCAGGTAAGGAACATGCTACTCCCCTCTTTACAGAAGGGACAGGCAGAATCCCACAGTAAGGTGGTGGTGGTGGATGGACCAACACAGAGGAAGAAGTGAGCTCACTTCAGAGAACAAAGAAATAAAAATGTAGTATTGTGTTATGGGGCTAGTGACAGCAACATCTGGTGGAAGACTGCACACATTTTAAGCAGGGAATAATCATTGTCCAATACAAGTAGAAGTTCAGAAGAAATATTTTGTCAAAAAAACTTCCTGCTGCTAAAGAGTTGTAAAGGTAGGGTAATGTGAAAGCTATGTAATTGTCCTATACATTCCATAAGATCATAATGCCATGTCAGTATAGCTATGGTAGTAGGTCAAGCTATAAAGTACATGAGAAATATGTAACAGAAATACTTACAATAATATACAGGCACCTCAAGAAGAACTCAAGATCCATGCAGTTGGTCACAGCTACCAAAAAACCTGGTCCTTAGTACTGGACAGCACCCTGTATACTCTTTCTCCACATGATCTTAGGCCAGTAAGGTTATATCAACTTTCCATATAAAGAACTCAGTTTTGGGGAAATGTTCTCTCACTCTAACAGAAGTAACCGAGATGGAATATGCATAGGGAAGAACACAGAAAATAGCAAGGATAGAACAACAATAACCTCATCACCTGAACACGGACAACAAAAGCTAGACAAATGAGTGGATTTGAAACCACATTCTCTGCTAATGTCCCCTCCTTCTTTTAGTATTTATTGATGCAGCACACCAGAAAGTAAACATATATACATACATTGCCAAAGCACTCTTTCAGAAATTCTTGATGATGAGAACGCCACTTGAAATATAAATGTATCTTAGAACAGTTGGTATGGGTATTAATACTTTTATTGATAAGGAGAGAGCAATGTTTCAACCTTCAAAGGTCATCCTTCTTAACCTGATGATGACCTAGGAAGGTCGAAAAGTTGTTCTCTTCTTTTCAGTAAGTGTTGGTACCCATACCAGCCATTCTGAGGTACAATCTTGCAGAAAGTCTTGTCTCAAAAGCAGGCATTTAGTACATGTATATGGGCTTAACTGTTTCTGCATTTCTGTACACTTATTTCAGGAGTGAAAGGGTTATTTCATATAAGGCTACACTGGCCTACTTGTAGAGATCAATCTCATGTCCACAGGTGTACATGCCATGAACTTTTATGGAGTGCCATTCAGCATGGTATAAATTTGACATTAGTTATCAAATTCAGTCTTACTCTACATGGTTGATTTAGTAACAGTTTGTGGTGAAAGAGGGTAAAAACAAGATAAAATATAAGGAGATACTGCAAATAGTTGTAGATATGTATTTCAAAAGATCTAAAGGTTATATAAATATGCATACAGATATGACAAACACAATTACAGATATGCATTCTGAAGGTTCCAGGTGTTATGTAAATACAATATGCAAACTGTAAGATGGACAAAGGTACTTTTATTCTCTGCATAAAAATCATCTTGCATCCCAAACTGTCAGTGTCTTAGTCAGACTGGCATTGTCAACTCACAGACAAATCTTAAGTATAACTGATTTTTTGCATACCTCAATCATGTATATTTTGCTAAATGTTTTCCACATTTTGTGTAGATACCCATGGTAATTTTGGAATTATAGTCCACACTCCTTTTCCATTATGGGTTCAGCCATGTGGATTAACCTCATATTCATTCAGTTAGGGAATCTTACTGCATTTAAAATTTTATCAGCATACAGTATATTTTAATATACCACATATAGTGATTCTCAGTTTTTAATCTCTCATGAACTTCTGTAAAAACCAAACACAATTTAATATGCCCAAATGCTTAAACCTAATAAAACTGATCCTACAATGTATAAAAGCAGCTCTGATATGAATAAAACATTTTCACTGAATGAAATAAGACAATTTGTTATTATATGTAGAAGTAGAAAATTAAACACAGGGAGCTTCAAAGAAACACGAGAAAATTTGTAGACATGAAGTGTAACAAATATTAAAAGAAAACAAACTTTTTAACACCTTGAGTGCCAACTAAGTGAAGTTGCCTTAAGCTGTAGAGAGGGAATAAGGTAAGTTAGGAGTTGCATCTTGCTCATACTGATAGAGGATTGTTTCCATGCAGTAATGCAGCTGCCTCATGTTAAATATGTGAGGGTAGGTGGGAGTATTAAGGCTACTGTTACTGAAAATTTGCACACAGAGAGGTCAATTAATTTAAGAAAAGCTGTAATGTAAGACGAGATACGAAATTGTATTGGTTTGTTTTCATTTCTTGTTAAGTTTCACAAGAACTATCACTGCAAGCCATCCCTAACTTAGAAGTGTAAGATTAGAGGGAAGGCAACTAATCATCACCACCTACTGCCAACTCTTGGGATACTCTTACCAATGAATAGTGGGATTGACCATCGCATTATAATAACTCCATGGCAAAAAAGGTAAGGACGTTTGGTGTCACAAGGACTTGAACCTGTGACCCTCAGATTATGAGTCATGCACTTTAACCACCTGGCCATGCCAGGCTGCATTCTACTGAACACAAAATCACTTTTACATTATACTGCCAATCACCCTTAAGTTTATTTTTATGCAAATCAGCCATCTGATGATTCATCATAGGATCTGAAATGCTTATGGATAAATATTTGTTAGAAGTTTTATACCTCTTATAGTACAGAACATTTCACTGTAATATAAAGAATATTCACCAGTAACAAACAGGCATGATGCTGTATGTTTAACATCAGAGTAATATTATCCAAGGTTGTGTTGGTCCTGTCTTTCCAAGACATGTTATTGTCTGGTGTTATCTAAGTCTAATCTTCTAAAAGCATTTCACCCATCTTTAACTGGACTGAAGTTTAATTATTTGCAGATTTTTTCTTTTTCAAGAAATGTATCAACAAGCTAAAGACAGTGGGAATGGGCATAATCTACTTGCTATAGAATAAAATGTACAAACATAGACATACAGTTCTGTTTCTACAATGTGTGGTACTATCTTATATGTCACATTCTTCTAAGCAAATGGAGTTGAACCTTGTTCTAGATTCTCTCCAAATGATCATGCCCATTATCTGGCTCTAGGGCGAACTGTGAAAAGGACCTTGCTCCAAACATCATCAAGACAATGGAGGTGCTCTTTGTACCACACTTAAGCAAGTTATTGTGTGCCTTGCTGAGTAGAATGTACATTATTGAACAGCCAGAATACAAGCTGTCCATAAAAAACTTGCTTCTAATTGTCTTACACTAACATATAATTAAATTTCAGAAGTGAACATTTGATTCAGTCTAGGTACAGGTATCTTATTACTAGAATGAGCCAAAACTGATATTCACAAGTGCTAGAAGTACAGATAATTGTTGGTTATGCCCAACTGCCTGATTGAAAGACCATTTATAGGTAGTGGATAATTTCAACCTTTCTTTAGCATCAAGCCACATTTTACCAAAACTACTTAAATTTAATCCTGCTTTATCCCAGACATTCACACACAAAACATCACATACAAAATACTTTTTTTTCACATACTACAAACCTATCCTTTTTTAGTACTGTATAGCTGCAAAACCTTGCATGATTAGGATGTTACTAAAACCCACTAAATTTAGTTTATTGTGACTGGCTCTCTGCTTTATATATATGGTTTTAAGTGAGGAATGTTAAAATATAATAATTAGAAAACATAAATACTACCTGAAAAATTTACAGTCAATCATAAAGCAACAAAAACAGTTATAATACTATATTATTTAAACAATGATACGTTCCTTTGCATCCCCAGTGTTTAAGAACCTGATACAAACAACACACTCAATGACCCACTCATTGTATGCAAGATCACACAAATTATCAGATAATTGAATAGTATAAAAAAAATGAACTGAGAAAGAAAACTGAAATTATTTTAGAACTGTAGATTTAAACTAATTATTTGTTCTTTTAACCAGTGTATTTCAAATGAAAACAAAAAGGCTTTCTTTAAAATAATTGCATTAGTTACCTTGATACAAGTCAGAACAACGTGTAGCAATCTCCCACAGGATTAAGCCTAATGCATACATATCAACTTGTTTCAGAGAAGACTCACAATCCCTTAAATTCACAGCTCCTTCAAGGGCTTCTGGTGCCATATATCGCAAGGTTCCAACCTGGAATGTTCAAATTACTAAGTACAAAGTTTCACTGAAACTTTGTTTTTATTCATAGTATTAGAATTAAAACACAATTTACTGATATAAACTTAAGACAAACATTATATTTTTTTAGCTACAGCATCTTCACATAAAGCAGAACTATCTGCCATTAAGAGTACAATGGGTCCCATGTCTTTGAACTGTTTGTGGCATTGCTAACATTGCACTGTACAAAACTAACATATATGAATTCCAATTACTTTTTTTTTCTGAATGGTCATCACTTTGGCAGTATCTACAGACAAAATCTTAAATTCTGGTTTGGGTTGAAACTGAAGAGATGGAATAAAAGCAGAGAATTTTCTGACTTGTATGTTCTTTATAATCTATCATTATTCAACAAATATGACATTTTATAATGTGTATAACTACATGCAGATCCATACTGAAAATAAAATGCTGTCTGAATTGATTAACAATTCAATGTGTCAGTGCTCTTTATATGTTAATTTAGTTATAGCTTCAAAAGCAAAATTATTGTTTGGTGCCTCAGTTGTGTTTTTTAATCTTTCTACCTGGTAAATATAAAATTATGATGCTAAAGTATTATTAAAGCTTCATCATATAAACCATCAAAATTTTTCAAAATAAACTGATTTTTTAAGACTGCTTTAAGTATTTTATACTGTTAATAACATAGAAACTGCAAAAACATAAGCAATACATTACTTTAATTTGAAAAGGAAAACAACAAATTCAGACTAAATCTCTATATTTTATGTGAATTGTTTCATACTTTCAATAAATCACATTTTAAAATTAATAAATATATAAATGAATATCAGTATATAATGAGTTTTACAATTAACATCATAATTTCAAAATTAACTTATTTATAAATACAGAATAAAAAATTATGTAACAGGTCATCAAAATGACCTGATGTCATTCAAAGTTTTATGTCATTTGACCTTATATTTAAGCTACTTGATGAACATACAAAAAGTTAACATTTTTCTAAATTGAAAATGTATTTCCAATAATACTTAACCACTTCTGACACTTACAGCTATTTCTAAATCTCCAGGGTTTTATTTTTACCCATCTACACATTGGTCTGATTCTTTATCACTGACACCAGTCTTTTATATCTCCCTCAATTGCCCTTAGCAATATTTGTCTTGTGGTACTCACCACCTATGTCAATACACCCTCTATCCTGGTACTGTATATAAGAACCCGATTCAGATAATTTATCACTTTTTCAAGACATACTATTCCAGTCTCTACACTGTCTCTTAGTGGTATGAAAGGATGGGAGAGTATCAGCTAAGTACAACTGGAAAATTCATTTTCAATTTAGGAAAATGTCAACTTTCAAATCATACTTACCTCCACTAACACTCATAGCTAGAATCCCACATTAAGAAGGTGGAAAGGCTAGTGAAGGCATTATTCACACAGAAAGCATCTGCATAGATCATGGATGTACCACATTAAGATTAAAATTTTAGCTTTAGTCAATCTGTGGCAGTCCAGAATAGTATGATAATACCACCTGATGAGCTTTTAGGTGGTCTTATAGAACACTTCTTTTCTACAGAGCCCATTGCAACTGGTAGTAAGTATAGTGAAATAATGGTTGTTAGTGAAAAACTGGATTGATTAAAGCAAACTTACCTGAGCAACACTTGCCACAGAGTGGAATTTAGTGAAGAAGTAAGGAACTCTGGAAAATAAAAAATACTCTCCCCTCCTTATAATATAGTAGCTGTGGTCTAACGAGCCACAAGGGGTAGGCAAAGACCCATGAAAAAAGAAACAGGCAGATAGCATAAATAGTGTCAGAGAGAAATATTAGGAAAAGTCCACATAGCAGCCCATACAATGTCCTCCAGCATGCAGTTCAATAAGGCAGTTAAAGACAGAAATGCAACAAATCTGATGAGACATGACACAGAAGTTTCCTCCTCACCTGTAAGTATAGTCCAGAAGAGGCAAAGTGGATCAATTTGTAAACCCACCTCTTTAACCTTTAAACAGCAGGAATGTTGTAGTTAACATCATCAATCAATGATGGCTGCCATTTAAAGGTTAAGGTACCTAGGCATAAATTGTGGGAAACAAAAGCATCCCAATGAATAAAAGTCAATGCAAGCCACATAACTTAAAATAATCAGGGTGCTAATGGGACACAACAAGTAGCTGGGATTCAAGTTGTTGTAGAGGTAATAAATAGCCAGCAATTGACTTAACAAGAAGGATTTATCCCCTTCCATGGATGCCAGTCTCAGGAAGGAAGAAACTATCTGGGAATAGAAGGACACAAGTAAAGTGATAAAGAGTACTATGCACATGCAGTGCAAACAACTCTAACCTATGATGTCCACAGGCCAGCAGCAACATAAAATACACTTTAAGGGAAAGGTAATACACAACATACGAGGCTAAAGGCAGTAATTGATGTCAATAATAAATTTATAATATCACTAATATCCCATTTAGGTAATAACAAAAGTTTTTTGGGTTGAGAGAAGCAAAATGATTTGAGAAAGCCAGATAGCACTGGAGACTCAAAGAATTTATGATATTTATAATACTAAAAAGTATTTGATAATGCTGCCTTATATAAAGCCATTTCGCAAAAAGCCACATCAAAAAACAAGAAACAGCACATTTGAGTAAAGTGGGTTTAATTTCCTCATCAGACACCACTAGCGATAAGTGCATGTGCATTTTTACTGACAGATGGCAGTTGTGGTTCTACAGAAAAATTAAGGCAAATTTCAAAGTTAAACCCAAATGCCAATTGAAGGATCAGGTAACTTTCATGCATGAAGTTTGAGCTTCGGAATGTCTGAGTGCAAAACGCTGGATTGGATTATCTCAACAGAGATGGCCATAAAGGAAGTGTCAGAGGTGGACACTCTTGAAGATACTGAAGAAGAAACCATTGTTGGGCCAACCAATCTGGAACTATTACAGCATATGACAAGTAATGGATCAAAGCACAGCAAGAAGTTCTAAAATACTGATGTGTGGAAGAAAGACTGATTGTTCCTCTATAAACCTTGGAATTCTTGACCATTCATACAAGCACATTATCACTGAAGTGATACATTTGTGAAGAGGGGTGGGTATAGAAACACCTACTCTAATATTGTTTCAATCCAACTACCACTTGAAATCTAAGATGTTGCTTCTGTGTAAAGAGACTAGATGATCCACTGGATTGCAGCTCACAATCCATTGGTCATGCAGTGACCACTAAAGGGATAACATGTTCTCATCCCAAAGGGATTAAAGATTTGAAGAATGTCCACATCACCAAAAGAGAAAGCTATATGCACAGTAGGAGAAGAAAACGTGACTAACAGCCTGACTGTCCATTTCATAGCATGGAGCATATGGGAGCCAGCTGAGCCCAACTTAAGTATTGAAAAAGACACCTAGATGGACTATGTATTGAGTTGGAATTAGAATTGGTTTTTTGGCTCTGATAAAAAAGCAAACCTTATTGGTTTCTGAAAAGAGAATCTGAGTGTGCTATTCCACCACCTGACAAGAAAGATGGAGCTAGAAGTAGCCAGTTGTCCATATAATGGTGTTATGTATAAGCCCAAACAATGAAGATGGAAAAGCTCATACAACTCTGTAAAAGACATATGCAGATGCTAGGCCAAAGGGCAGAACCATGAACTGCAAAACCTAACCTTGTGCATGAAACGTAGATAGTGGCAGGATGACTTTGCTATGGAAATGTGTAGTTGTGCATCAGCCATATTTAACTTGACCAACCACAGACCTGCTGAAGAATGCTAACATAAGGTGAGAAAAATGGCTCCATTCTGAACCTCAAAGGATCTAAAACTTTGTTGAGCCAAAAAATATCAATGATCAGATACCAATCTTCTGTCATTTTGGAAACAACAAATAAATGTGAATAAAATCCTGGAAGAACAGGATTGGCTCTCTGTATTGCCCCTTTGACCTACAACCCTCTGACAGCTCTGGAACAAAGGTCCACACTTTGCAGATATGACAGGGATGAAAATGCCACAAGTTGGGAGGATAATGGAGGTGGAGAGATGAGCTGATTGGTTAACCCTGACTTAAAAACCTAAGTATCCATGGGTATATGGTGAAGGAATTCTAGATGTCCAGAAAATTTTATAACCACACTTCCACAGATCCCACTGAGATAGGTTAGTCACTGATGCCATTTGCAATAGTCTGCCCAAGCTGAAGAGTCTCTAAAATAAGGATAGAATCTATTTTGAGTACCAACATATCAAGGAGCTGAAACTTGGGGTTGGTACACACAAAAAACAGTTGCTACATGACTTCCAACTGAATCAAATAAAGTCACTGGGTAATGATAAAAAGAATGAATGCAAATAAGCAACATCAGTCCATGGCTTCAATACCATTGAAATGCTTGCAAATATCAAGGTACAAAGAAAATGTACTTCACAAAACTCATCAAGAGCAGCAATAGGTAGATGAACTCCGTTCAAGAAAGTATCTCTAACCAACTGCACACAAGCCAGGAAAACACAGTAGAAGCCATCAAAGGACACAATTCATCATAAAATTGATGTAGGATATGCTTAAAGGCTTTTGATAAAATTTGGAGAAAAGATTAATATGTCATAACAGTAGTGAGGATCAAAGAAATCCAAGAAAACTGTGATCCATTCCAACAAATGTGGCATATAAGGCACACCTAACCCATCACATAACTGAGTAGTAAACCTCTCAGCATGAAGAGCAATATCAGGTGAAGAAAATAAATCAAAGTTGTTGCTCTCACACCTCTGTGCCACCAAGGAAGTAATGGACTCAAATGCAACCAAGGAAAGCCTCACAACAATAACTGATTAACTGAAGAAAGAGAGCAGGAGGTGGCTGATACAAACTAGCCCTGTGAGAAGTTGATCTAGTAAACCATGTAACCAAAAAATGTGAATCCAAATTCTATCCAGAATGTCTTTAATCAACTGTAGAAGCAGTCTCAGACCAAATATACGTCTCCACCTCACAACAAGTAAAATAATGGACAGCCTCAACTTAGAAAAGTAAAGAGGAGATCCTGGAGGTAATAACTATAAATGTCAGTGGAGATACATTCTGGAATACTAATTACTACCTAATAAATAAAAAGTTATGAAGGTTTTATTCACTTCTCGATTGTTTGGTTGGTTGGTTTGGTGTTTTACAGCACAAAGCAACTAGGCTATCTGCACCAAACATCAGGTAAAAAGTTAAAATTAAAGTAAATTTAGTAAAATCATAAAAGGAAATTAAGGTAAAACAAAACAAAGTACAAAAAAAAAAAAAGAAGCATAAAACCAATGTTTACATCTAGTCTACAACATTCAGAGAAAAACTATAGTAATACAAGTTGTAAAAGACTTCCTGTAGCATAATTGTAATTATCATAACTTGCCAGGAAAACTAACAGGTAAGTACAAAAACCAACATCAGTCACCTGAAATTGGCCTTTCCAGTCCTGGTTCTGAGTTATTTGATGTTATAGCCATTTTCAAAAAGTAAAGTAATAAAAATTCTAAAAGATTTGAAGTAAAATTGTAATAATAAATTGCCAGGATGACTAACGGGTAGTTCAAACAGCAACGCTGGTCACATGAAGTTTGCCTTTCCAGTCCTAGTTTCGAGTTATTTGACATTACGGCCATTTTCTAATTTCAAATCGAACTAGATGGACTGTGATTCTTAAAAGGGAATCACATTAAAAAAGGTCTAATGTACAAATTTAAAAACTTAAATAGCATTAAAAACAATAATGGCCTTTAAAAACTAAAAACATTTTCAAGGTGGACAGAGTCACCATCACCAATAACACTGTCTAACATTATACACAAACCTTGGAACAGAAAATGTTTAAAATGGTGCCGTCATTGAGAGTTCTAACGAAGGCAAGAAAGTAAAATGTGGCTTATTATAACTTGAGTGTTACAGAGACTACACACTGGTGCGTCAATCCCAGATAAAAGAAAACAATGGGTTAATAAACTATGATCAATGTGTGGTCTAGTTAGAACAGCATCCTCTTTCCGATCCTTACGGAAGCAAGATGGTCAAAATCCAATAGAAATAGATGTTAAAGAGAAATGGGCCAGTCACTTTTGTATATCAGCAAGAACAGGGTGTGAACTAATGTGAAGTGATTCCAGAGCCAGAAGAGAACTATGTGAGTCAGTATAAATAGTACAGTTTGAGTACTGATTAGCTTCTATGTGATCCAGGGCAAGAGAAATGGCATACAGTTCAGTAGTGAACACAGAAACTGTAGAGGGGATTCTGCACGCAACCACCGAACCACAAAAACCATGGCAGAGACAACACAGTCACCTGATTTTGAACCATCTGTATAAATAGGAATGGAAGAATGGTTCAAAGATGTTCAGCAAATAACAGACAGTATTTCCAATCTGGAGTGTCTGGTTTTGTCATATGACTTAAAAATAGGTCACATATAGGGACTTACGATAGGCCTTTAAAAAAACTAAAAACATTTCTGGAGTAAACAGTGTCACCATTGCCAATAACACTAACATTATGGATAAAACTTGGAACAGAACATGTTTAAAATGGTGCTGTCATTGAGGTCACATTTGGGGACTATAAGAAGCCATGGTAGGATGGGCTGACCAGTGGATACAGCAAAGTTATCCAAGGAGAGACCCAATTCATCCAACTGCATCTGGATATGAAGGCCAAAAGGAGCAATAGCAGATCGTCTGTTCTGAAAAAACATGGCCCACTGAGGAAGGAAAACACAACCCCAGGTGGAATTGCTTTAGTAAGGAACAAAGTTTCAAAGCATCTGGTGAAGACAGTTCATGAGACTATATATAAGCTTTGATTTGGGGAAGTGCAGAAAGCCCCAGCACAGAGCCAAAGTCCTTGATGATGAATGGGGTCCAGCATCTTTAAGGCCAAGGTTCTGGAAGAGCCATAGACCAGTGATCCATAGTTGAGTTTCAGTTGAATAAGAGCACAATATATCTTTAGCACAGAACATCGATCTGCTCCCCAAGTGGTGGAAGAGAGGACACGAAGAATGTTCAGTGCTCTTGCACATTTGACCCATAGCTACTTGATGTGTGGTAGCTCAGCTACGGTCAAAGATAAGCCCCAAGAACTCTGTCTCAGGGACAACAGGCAGCACAACTTCACTGATACGGAGTTCAGGATCAAGGTGAATACCCTATTGGCAGCAAAAGTGCGTGCAAACGGTTTTAAAGTAAGAAAAGTTAAAGCCATTTGCTGTGGTCCACTTCAGTAAATGACTGAGGGCAGTCTGTAGCTGCCACTCAATATAAGTCATGTTTGATAATGACATGTGATGTGAAAGTCGTCGACATAGAGCCTGTTTGCAACATTGAGAGAGAGTTGTTCAGTGATGGCATTTATCTTTATACTAAAAAGTGTGACACTCAAAACACAGCTCTCAGGGACTCCAAGTTCCTATAGAAAAAAATGGGAAAATGTCGAATCCACACGAACTTGGAATCTCCTATCCATTAAAGAGTTTTTAATAAAAATGGGCAAATGGCAACATAACCCAAATATATGGAGGTCTCACAAAATTCCATACCTCCATGTTGTATCATAAGCCTTCTCAATGCCAAAGAATATTGATACAAGAAAGGCTTTTCTGATTGACATTTCAAGTCGAATCAGGTGGTCTATGGTGGAGCACTGTTTACAGAACCAACATTGGATGGGCAAGAGAAGGTTGTTTGAATCGAGGAACCAAATGAGACAAGCATTAACCATCCTCTCTAAGGTCTTACAGAGACAGCTCGTCAAAGCAACTGGACGAGAGTTTGAAGGAAGTTTGGGATCCTTCCCAGGCTTAGAGAAAGTAGAACAGCCTGGAGCAGGCACCAGAAAAAAACATTCTCCTGCCAGATATGGTTAAAAACAGTCAAAACAATAGCAAGAGAAGCAGGAGATAAATAGCGCAGCATTTCACAGTGTACATCATCAGGTCCAACCGATGTACTACCAGACTGATGAAGGGCCAGTTTGAGTTCCACCAGTGTAAAGATAAGATTATAGTCATAGAGACAATCAGCTCTAAAGAAAGAGGTGATCACTCTGCTCAAGTTGTGATGGCTAAGAAGATGGAGAAAGAAGCAAAAGTGCTAGATACCTGGCAAAAGCTTTCACCTAGAGTATTGATGATGTTCCAGATATCAGCTACTTCCTGGCCATCAGAGAACAAGATCGAGAGGGGGACAGAATTATATTGCCCACTGACCTTTCGAATTTTGTCCCATATGACTTTGGAATTGGTAGTAGAAGATATACTGGTTGTGAACTTAATCCAAGAGTCCTTCTGGCTTTGATGTCTTACCCACAAAGCATGTGCATGAGACTGCCATAAAGCAATGCTGTCAAGAATGTGGGATACCTATGAAAAGTATCCCAGGCCCACATTTGAGTCTTCTGTGCCATGTGGCATGCAAGATTCCACCACAGATGAGGATATCATGGAAAACATGTCAAGGTTTTAGGAATGTACTGAGTAGCTGCCTGTATAATACAGTCAGTTACTGCTGCCACACAGTCGTCTATTGATGGCTTACAGACAATGGCAGAATCAAGATCTGTAAAAGCAGTAAAAGAGGGCCAGTTTGCATGATCCAACTTTCACCAGGCATGTGAATCAGGTGGCACTGACCACGGCCAGTCTCTCTCAAAATTATAGGAAAATGATCACTGCCTCCTGGATTATTGTCAATCCTCCATGAAAAATGGGAGAATAGTGAAGGGGAACAAACTGAGAGATCAGTAGCAGTAAAGGACTGACAAAGTGCATGAAAATAAGTAAACAAACCACTATTGAAAAAAGAAAGGTTGTGATCAGAGCAGATATGATCTGCAGAGCAACCCCTCCTATCTATATCAGCACTTCCCAAGAGGGGATGATGTCCATTAAAGTCCCCCAGGATTAAAAAAGGAGATGACAACTGTTCAATGAGAGCAAAGTTTAATTGATCATGGGTCTCTCTAGGCAACAGGTAGAAAGAACAAACAGTAATGATACGACCAAAGGAACACGGATGGCTACGGCCTCCAAAGGTGTGTCGAGTGGCAAAGACTGGGTGGGCACATGCTGATCAACCAACAGGGCCACCCCTTCATGTACTCGTCTATCTCACAGCCTGTCATTTCTGCACAAAGAAAGCTGCCAAAAGGTTACTGTATTGGCAGGTTTCAGAAACGTTTCCTGTAAGGAAAGACATACAGGATGGTAGGAAGCAATCAGTGTTTTGATGCCATTCAGATTAGAACATATACCTTGACAGTTCCATTATATCAAGGTGGCCATTCCTATTTATGTGTAGGCAAATTGGGGGAGAACCCTTCTGTTTACAACCACGTCTTTTTTCTTTACTATTTTTATTCGTGGGAGGTCTGTCAGTCTCCATGGGTCCTGCCCTGGGTCGATTGGGCAGATCTTTCCTGTTGGAAGAGGATTCCAGCAACTGAGGATGTGAATGAATGATTGTTTTGCATTTTGTGGTGGGAGAAGAAGATGTACCCAAGAAAATGCCCATATCAGGAACAAAAGGAAGTGGATCATGGGATTTGCTGGATTGTATGTTAGGAACAGAGATGGATGTTGAAGTTGATTCATCAACTTTAATCATGGAGATCAAAAGCCTTTTCATTTGGTTTGAGAACAATTCTTTTGAAGGCACAGAGAGATCCATCTGTACTCCCACAGTAGTAGAGGAACAAAATACAGCAGCATATGTCTGAAATGAAGCTATGGACAACCACTTTCAAGCCTAAGGGTAAGTAATGTTTTGAACTGTTTTTAAATGCTGCACCTCTTTTTTTTCCATCAATTCAAGGCAAGAACAAAATTAGGATGGATGAGAGCTATTTCAATTGATGCAATGGGGACCATTCCACACTCACAGGCATCATGGTCCTTGCCACTACAATGAGCACACGTCAAGGAACCACGACATGACATCTTCAAGTGTCCAAACTGCTGACACTTGAAACATCCAAGAGGGTTTGTAACGTATGGCTATACCCTGCAATTAAAAACCTACCTTGATGGTAGCAGGTGAACGTGGTGATGCAAATGTCAGAATGAAGACATTGGTTGGCATCATAATTCCATTTTTGTGAGTGAAGATACACCTCACTGCAGAAACTCCTTAGGTGGATAAACCAGCAAGAATTTCTGACTTGGGGATGTTCTTTAAATCCCTCTCAACAATAAATCCTCGTGATAAATTCAAAGTAGCATGAGATGTAACCTCAATAGGTATAACCCTAATCGCCTTTGAATGCAAGAGGAGTTCACTGTGTTGAGATGTGGATGTTTCCACCAATATGTCACCAGATCAAAGTTTCTTTACTGACTTTGGAGAACCAGCAAGTCCCTCTAGTCCCTTCTGAATGAAAAAGGAGGACACTTGCCCTAAAGGTTTGTCCGAAAGAGAAAGTAGGATAAGAAAATGAGGTGTTAAAGATGTCGAAAATTGCTGCTCTGAACCTTCAAGGTGTAATCATTCACCTATGGACTGTTTTTTAACTATTTTATTTATGTTTTTTTAGGACTTTTTGATAAAAAAGGAATATATCTGTGTCAATGAACCCACCCACCTTGGAGCCCTACAAGGGGACACATTACTATGCCAAACAAGAATACTGCAGCAGCACCAGGGTTTCATAAGCACCGTACTCAAACACCAACATCAGATACAATGTCCACAACACCTGTTGAGAAAATCCAATGGTAGTACTTGGTTGACCCTAGAGGGCCACCCCAAGGCTATCCATCTACAGAAATTCAAGGCCAAAGTGGTGTGTTAGGGTTGGCCTCTCAACCACCAGGATCTTCTCCTTTCCCTTCACGGATCACCACACATGGCAAACATGTGGGCGGAAGTTTAGATCCCAGAGGAGATAAGCTGAAAGAACAGAACCTTCCCTAGGAAGTCCCCTCACCACGTACAGGAATCCACACCAAACGGTCATTTCTAAGTCACTTATTTCAACAATTCTGTGTAAGTTACCTGCTGTATCTACTGAGGGGAATCAAACTCCTGATTTTGGCATCAGAAATCCACAGACTTACAACTGTCTCAACAGTTTATTTCAATGTTGGAGTTTTAAATATTGTACCTGTAACTAAGCAATAAGTGAATGAAGCTTACATTACTTCTAAAAGTTAAACAATACAGTACCCTAACTTGTATGTATGACACATTCTGAAGTATAAAGTTTAGGGTTAAAAAAGTAACTTAATTCTAAATTATTGGTCTAAGGTCTAAAAACAGGATTTCTTGTGACTTTTCATACTTCTTACATCTTTATAAAATTTTGAGATAAATTTTAAGGACAGTTTTATATATTAATTCTAAATATACTTCAACAATTTTAACTCAAATATTCTATACTCCATATTTTATTTTTTTCATTTCTTTGGTGTAATTCATATTTTCATTTCTACACATCAGTAGAGTTTTACCTGTGAAGAATCCACCTGTTACTTATTTTTTGAATTTTTCTACACACTCCAAAGCATAACTTTATTTTTACTAAAAACCAATCACTCCTTGAGAATATATACAACCCACTTCTTGAATTTCAAGTATTTTTCATAGCACTTATACAAGCCTTGGTTGGCACCTTCTTGTAATACCACATCAAGTGATTTGATCATTTATTTATGGAACAGCTCTTAAAAACAAGTATAATGAAAGTTTAAACATGATTGGATACAGCAAGAAATAAACTTTCACATCACAATAGAGTAAAATGTATAGGTTTAAGTAAGCCTTTATACTTTTTACAAATGTTACTTTCATCTGTGGATAATGAAAGTATTTTTATGTCAAATTATATTTATTCAAAAGCTACAGAAATTTTCTTCAATAAAGGCTCATCAGATAACTTAAGATAAGCTTTATCAAAACTTTAACACAGTAACAAATGTACAATGTTTGGAGAAATTTGTTTTCATTATCAGTATGGAATAAAGAAGTCAACTGGATATTGCTTAAGGCTTAGTAGAGATATATTGTAGATGTTTGTTTAAAATTAAAGCTTTTACTTTCTGATATACAATGATTTTTTTTAGTTGCAGTATTTGTGAAAAGGCAGATTTTTACCTAAAAATCATGGTCAACAAATGATATGAAAATGTCATCACATTAGATTTAAGTTCACTGTTAATTGAGCAAGGTAAGTGACCACAAAAATATTCTAATGACTTTACTGAAGTTTATGTTTATACTATTCAATCAACATTCACAAACAAACTGGTTAACTGACTATTTAATTATTTGTGTTTGCAATCATGGTATGTTTTACCATATGTGAACAGTGCTAGTGCTTTGCATCAACCCAGTTTCTATAAACGTATTGACAGAAAAAATTACTATAATTCTAACTTTACTAAGTGTATCTTTATTTAGGTAATGAGGCATAAAATACAAATCCTCAGTCCATATATGCTAACCACTAGGTTATGCCTAGATCATTGAATACACACACTGTATTGTGAATTTTTTTCTCTTGGTTTGCTGCTATTAACACAGCATTTTAAAATCTGAGTTCATCACCAGATCCTCAGCAAAAAGCCTATACAAAACGTTATCAAGGCAAAGGAAATCTGTAAAACATTACATAAGTAAAAAAATCCTTGCTGTTTTCCCAAAACTTCTTCATTCAAAGAAACTTTTTAGGGAAAAGAAAGACTACAATTTGTTATATATATATCTATATCTTGAAGTGAAACTTTAAACTGTACTATATATGTGTTTGTGTATACAGTTCTTTTTCATAAAACACCACCAACTCAACCTTACAAATTCATATTTACATCAACAGCAATAATGAAAGAAATAACACCAATCTTCAACAGTAATTCATAAACATGTCCAGAACACTTTATAATGGTAACAGATAAAAGCTGTCATGAGTAAATACTCCAAAGACTTATTAGATGAAGTCAAACATTAAGGTACAATAGTTCTCTTTCTCCAAAACCAAATTTCACTAGGAAACTTACATCTGTAAGACATAAGGAATCCATGTCTTGTTGTTCACCATTCTGAGTACACTTGGGTCCAGCAATTTGAATAGCAAATCCAAAGTCACAAATAACGCAAAAAAGGTCATCATTCACCAAAATGTTTCGAGATGTCAAGTCTCTGTGCGCAATACATGGTTTTACTAGATCTGTAATAAATGTTGTAAAAGATCATAACAAAGAAAATAGTGTACACAAAATCTTCGAGATTAATTCTATCTCTAAATTTTCTTTAACCAATCAAATTTAAACAGTGCAAAATATTTCAAATCCAAAGCCTCAAACTCTTGTCATTCAACTATTAAATTAATACCTCAGTGACTCTGGAGATATTTTTGAAAAATCGCATTAGAAGTCAAATACCATTATTTTACAGCTTCCATAAAATTTATATATGCTTACTTCTCTGTTTTATCACCATGTCACTGAACTGTTTCATCACTTCTGCATTTTCTTGACAAATGTTTTGTTAAAAATTATACTTTATAAACATATTGTTGACAAAAGTGCAAGTTCTTACAATGTACTATACTGTATGTTAAATTAAACACAATGACTGACTCGTTACCAAAGAAAGTTGCATTAAAATGATACTTTCATTGTGAAAACAAGTTGCCCAGAACACCATCACAACATTCCACAAACAAAACCAAGATAATTCATGCTTCCACATGTTAGTGTAACACCTAGTTTTATGTAAAATTTAATGAGACCAGCAGTGATTTTGACAGGATATCTCCTCAATTATAGTTGAAACTGCAACAATGGAAATGATATGGCCTAACCATACATGACAGAGTGGCTTTAGCCACATGACCTTCTGTTACTCTTTGAACCAAGGACAGTTCTATAATTAGCTGCAGTTTCAAAACTAGTTTGGTGATGGTGAATTTGACCCACTAAAATCATGAGGCAAAAACAATAAAGTTCTAAACTTTAACACACATTGTTAATTGCACCAAAGCTGTAAACTACTGAACATTAAATCAGACAGACCATCCTAACCCTGGTAATACAATGAAAGTGCCATTCTTGATAACTACATCTATACCCAAACTTTTTTCATGGTAGCATTTTATCTGATATGAATCCAGAAATGTTTTCAAATTAACTAATGAAGCAACTGGATAAACTAACATATATTTTGAATGTTTTCATCTTTACTAATTATAAATTAACTCCTGAAATTTGAAATTAAACATTAAGTGAGGTGTTTGTAGCATTCAAACAATCACAATTTAAAGTTATTTAATCATACAAATTATTCTTCTTAAATGTAAAACAACAGATCCATAACTTAGTGGAATGAGTAAAAACATTTTAAATTTTCAATGAAGGTTCTGGCCAGCATATTAATATCGAATATGGTACCATAAAACAAAATTCAACAAAAAACAAAGATTTTATATATCCACACACTGAAGCAAATAACATCAACCATGACAGACATTTGATTAAGGTGTGGTGCTATCCTTTCACTCTACACATTGCATTGATATGCTGTTAGTTCAACATACCTCACATAAAAAAATGACTTGCTCCATTACAAATACCATTATCATTAAATTTGTTAAATTAAAATAAATAAACCTCCACAAATCAGCACTGCCTTTAACTTGACCATATACTTTTCAATCAGTTCTAACAATACTTTAACTTTATCCATTTGATATACTTTAGCAATCCAATAAGTACTCTCAGTGTGGATAAAGATTAATATTTTCTGTTGAACAAAACAAACTTTTAATACCTATAATAATGTAAACTAGAAATTACCTTTACTTCATGTACCTACAAAATGTTCATGTCGAGCCACACTTTAGAAATGTACAAACTGCAGTATATGTTTGGTTTTATTTATTATTTTTCAAAACATTTGACATTTCATCTGATAAAGTTCTACAGTACTTTAGTTAAGTGTTATAGGGACACAAGTTATGACTGACCCTAAAATTATTCACAAAAGACTTATCAAAATATATTCTAATGATAAATACAAAAAAGGGGGGGAAGACACTGATCTTAAAACAAGTTAGAAAATTTGTATAAACTATTTTATCAATGGTTAAAAATACATTATAATGACTATTTTGCAACACAGTTATAAATATCAAAATAATATTACTAATTGCTAACTTTTAACCTTAACTCACATATATACTGCTAACTACTCTTCACCAAAGGACAAAATTGAAAAAATTAAAAATTTATAGAGAAAATAAACTTGTTTTTCAACACACTTTAAAAAAATACATCATAGTTGAAATTTATTAAATAAGAAACTTTTATTTTGTAACTGTATGTACGTAAATATCACCAATTTGATGTCTTTTAACTTCAACACAAGTGTACTTTATCATTTTTAGCCAATCTCTGTTTCTTTAATCTCAGAAGTCATTGTGTGATGCAATTACTCATATCTCAACTTTAACAATATAGGCTAGTGATTTAAACATGAAATTTCTTTTTTTTTAAGACATAAATCAGGAGATCCACTTCAATGAAGTTTCTCAAAGAGATTACAACAAAATGCTAAAATGTTACCATGATGACACATAGCTATAAGACACAATGTTTGTGAACAACTTCCATTAACTCCACCACAACCATTACTTATATTTCTTTCAAAGTTTGCTTTATTATATGATGTAATATAATATTGTGATATTATCTTATTCATGAAAAACTTCTCTACTTATAAGTAAAGATTTACTTAGATCCTTTTACACTCAAAAATATCAGATTTGTTTATTGACAAGGTTGATACTTATCAGTCTGTTCTCTCATTAAGCAACTGCTTCAATGTAAAACATAATTTTAAAATGTATTTTATATGTCACATGAAACCTTCTAATTAACAATAAGTCTACTTCTTATAACTTTGATATTGTAAAATAACTTATTTTTACTTGTAAGCCAGTAATCTAAAACACAGTGAAATTGCTTACTGTGTTTCCAAATCAAAACAAGTTTATAAAGTTTGTAGTTTTATAAAATAAAAATTATTGAAAAGTTTTAAAAGAAAGCATGAAAACAAACAAATTTTCATAGAAGCAAGCTCATAAGTATCACATCTGTAGGAAGTTATGTTTCAAACAGTTTCATTCTGGATATTTGTTTTCCTTTACAATGCAATAAAACAATAACACACCTGGATATTTACAACAAGTTAAAGTATGGTTCATGCTCAGTGATGAATTTTAAGAACCTTTCTCCATTTCTGTAAGGCATCACAAAATGTGCAAAAAATTAACAGTGGGATTTCAACATACTTTAAGTGAACTTCCTTTTCACTTATTTTAATTTATACTTGTTTGTGAATCTATAAATTATAGTCATTTCTTCAGTTGCATAAATGAATGGTTTTCCACTAAACTATGTGTTAATTTTTCCTTAGAACCATAAACCTTCTTATTTGTTTGGAATTAAGCACAAAGCTTTGCAATGGGCTATCTGTGCTCTGCTCACTATGGGTAACAAAACCCAGGTTTTAGTGGTTCAAGTCCACAGACATACTGCTGTGCAACTGGGGAGCATCTTTCTTCTAAGTCAGTCAGTCTCTGAAGTAATTTTTTAAACCTTAATTAATAGTTTGCATATATCTGATACAATCAGCTATATAAATTAATCACACTTTTATTTAACCACATGACTGTAATGCTTGTTAAAAAGTTATGAAATGTACTTTTGTATCAAAATTAAAATACTGTTATACAGATTAGAGTTTAGATTGTTTACAGACTACCAATAAAAAATAACACAAAACATTAGGAAGTATTAATTTACTACAGTTTCTCTAATTTGGTAAACATGTCTAAAATTGTATAGCCTAAAGAAGCTCATAAGTGAATCACACTAACCTCCTTTGCAAATATCAGAATGAAGATAAGCAAGTCCTTGAGTAATTGACTGCATCATCTTACAAAGAGTTGGCCAATCAATTGTATTGTTACACAAATAGTCTTGTAAGCAGCCATTAGAAGCATATGAAATCACAAGTAGGTATTCTATTTGACCATCTTCACCAATCCTCTCTTCCGACCCTAAAACCATAAACTGTACTGTATAAAAACAGTCTAAATATCAATCGATAATTTTCATTCATTCTTTGTTTCACTATAATTCCATACATACTTCGTTAGATCAATATCTGTTCAGAAATCGTATACTGTTAATATAATACTGAGTGATTTTAAATCTGTTTTTGATACAAAATACACCTTTCCAAGTTTCTGGTATCACAGACAAGTCTGCAAATTTTTGTTTCTTCTCACAACATGTTGCTACAAAGTACATTTGTATCTTTAAATTATATTTAGGAAAGAAAAAGTTCACATAAGTAATGCAATGTACCAATCTTAAATCACTTTCATCATTTAATTCCTTAACATCAGATCATGTTTCAATGTTAAGGTATTGACTAAGACTATTGGTCTTTATAAATATCTTATTCAATGAAGTGCAAACATACACAAGTGCTATGTGATAGCTGTTCCTCATTCTGAACTGATGAAATAGAAATCTGCAGCTAGTCAACAGCATCCTCCAACAACTCTTGTCACCCTGATACTGAACAGTGGGAGTTGGCCATCACTCTTATAACCCACCCCTGCCCCAAAGTAAAGAACATGATTCTGTGCTCTGGGAATAAATCACAGACTCAAAATTCCAGTTTGTCATGTTAACCACTAAGCTATATGTTGCCTGATAAAGTAAAAAGATCTGTTGTAAAAATAGAAAGTTGATTTCACAATGTCACATATAAAAATACCTGTGGTTAATAATAACTAAATAATTTATTATTTAATTACTTTCAATTGCAGAACACCTAAAAAAATGTTCATTGTAGAATTGTTAGGTAAGCAAATTATGAAACTTACAAGTATGAGCATTTGGCTAAAATACAGCTAAAATGCCAAAACATTTTGCGAAAAACACAACTGTAATTAACTCACTTAGATAAAGCTATCTCTAGTCAATCACACTGCAATAACTTAGCTATCTAATACGTTCTTAATGTACAAGGCTTAAAAATATAGTTGTTCACCTTTCTCACACTAAATGTGTGGGACTTAAAAATATAAAAGGTCCATTTTATACTTTTTATTAGTCTTCCTCATGAGCACTGCAATATAGGTATAACTTATTTCAACAGAACATTAAAGTATAAAAACAGGTCTTGTTGTAATGTTAATTGTTGTAAGAAACATTTTCTTAGTTAATCAGATATAACTGTCACACAGTTATTTCAAAAACTAGTGTTATACTTAAATTCACACAAAATGCAAAGAATAATTGTTCTAATCCGCATATTCTGATTATATTTAGTTATAACTTTCAAGAGTTATTATACAGGATGTCACAGCTTAAAAGAAGTGTAAAGCCAAAACCCAAAGAATCTATGCAACACACATGCACAAATTTCTGTAATGTATGATTAATTTTCCTATGCTGTATTAAGCAAATGGGCATGTATTTTGTAACATTAATATAACTAAATGTTACCAGGTTTTGTAACACTCATTACAATTAATATACTTATGCAAACTAGATGTGCTTACACAGGGTCTCCAAAAACATTCTATTTCAAGAGTAAACAAAAGTAAAATTCAGAGTAACACACTTTCCTTACTTACTTTTAAATTTCATATGTCACACTGTGTTCTAGCCTACAGAGTGCATAAATCTTCATGTGATTCAAGTCATGTGCACATTTTACTAACATAACAACAGTACAAACTACAACATTAAGCATCCCTTATATGATATCATCTTAATGTCTACTGGCTGATTGGCACACAACACACTTCTATATAACTGTGGAACTGGATAAAACTTGACCTCTCCAAGTGGCCTTTCGGAAATAAGGTACTGCATACACATTTAACTTTAATTGAAAAAGTTAAGAAAAGCTATTATGTTCAGTGCTATACAACATTTTAAGATAGTTATACAATGTTTTAAAAATTACCATCACAAAACTCACCAAAATATTTTGGAAGACAAGGATAATCCATCAGTGGTAGGCTGTAAATATCACGCTCATTTTGAAAATACTGCTTATTTTCAAAGGCAAAGGTCTTAATTGCAACGGAAAAACCATTCAATGTTCCTCGAGCAACTGATCCATAACGCCCCATACCAATATTTTCTTGTATCTTCAGACTATCCAAATCAAAAGTTGAATTTAAGGATGAAGGACCTTCCACCATATTAACAGAATCATTACTTATCTTCGGGGAAGAAGGCCACTTTCGAAAAATTAAAATCCCAACAACAGTAATCACACACAAAGAACAGAAAGAAGCCAAGGCGATGATAACAGATTCTGCTTTTGATGCTGGCTCTTTTATGAATTGTGGAACTGTCAAGAAAATGGAAAAAAATGTTACATCTTTTAGAGTTCTCTGTTCACATGACATACTATTTCACTATCTTAAATAAGAATGTGAGTGGATATAAATATGGCATTAAAATCTGCATCTTATTTTCTACCACTTGATAAATAATCACAATATAAAAAAATTACAAATTCAACATCATAATAATAACGATAATTATCATCACTCACAAATTAGAGATACATATTGATGTGCATCAATATGAAACAAGTTTGAATGATTTTACCCACAGTTCATCAGCATTTCTGTGTGGTAATATTTCAGTTACGGATGCAACCACAAATAAGCATAGTTTTCTTTGAATCTGTTAGCATGTCTTTTTGAATGTCAGTAAAATCACCAAAAATTTTCTTTCTTTAGAAGCTATAACCTATATTATCATACACAACACCAACATCACACATAATGCCAAAAACTGCTAATGGCAGCATCAGGCTCATTGTTAACAAGTCATGATTGTTTACAATGAAAATATGAAATGTGAAATGAATGAAATTAAACTTCCATATGCAGATCTTTCAAATTTTAACAAAGAAAAACAAATTCAGAATTAGCAATTTTAAATATTAAAAAATCAGAACCCACTGGTCTATCAAATACTCTTTTTTTTTTTCTCCTCTCCCAAAACTCCAAGTTACTGTAACAACCTTTAATTATATGGTGGTAATATTTCTAGAACAATTTTCTTTTATCACCCATTACTAATTCCAGCTCTATTAAAGTAAAACATAAATATCACAACATCTGGAATTACAAATACTAATTTGTTTTTCTTCATTAATTATTGAAACAATAAGCAGTCAGTATTTCCATTATACCTCCATAACAAGCACTTCTAGGTTAAATTTAATTTATCATGGGGCTTCAGGTATGTATTTGCACTTTTTTTTCAATTACATAAAATGGTTTTGTTGGAAAGCTGAACAATAAGCAGTTGTACAACTGGTTATTACAAATCTAAATAGTTTGTTTTCTTACAACAAGCAATATGAAACAAATTTATCAAGAAAATTGACTTATCTCCTTGTGCAATATAATTTGTCAAATAAATTCATTTATATGTAAATTAAAGATCCTGAAATATTTCAGAACAAAAGGGTTAATTCCTGCCCCCTACTAAAACAAAAGTCAAACTAATCAACTTAGAATATTCACTTGTAATTATGTGGTTATCAAAATTTTATTCAAAGCAAAAGTACTATCCAATGAATAAGAAAGCTATATAATTTACAATTAGAATCCAAGTTGTTTGATGATATACAACAATTTATTGTTTACAGATGTTTCAATAAAAAGTCTTGTTGGAAGTTACAATACTCAATTTTATTGGCAATATTAAACATGCAATAGATTAATGAAATTGACAAGTTGTGAAATGAAATTTACCCAACCACTTTTTAAAAACTTTAGATAAGCTTTTACCTGCTTAAAAAACACAAGCTAAAGTTGGTAAGTTTAAAAACTACATCTAGATTCAAACCTACTGACGAAGGTGTTTCCTATGACAAACTCTTGTTTAACACTTTCTGATAAATAATCTTTTTTTACCTAACTTCTTGAAGTGTTTCTTCTACTGAGCCAGTGTTTAAATATTGCCTACAAAAAGAATATGTACACTTAGCAATAAATATGCTTTAAAAGAAGTGGATGGACAAGCATACTTGGAGAGTTCTCAATATAGATGTTCAGATAACTGACAGCTTAAGATAAAAAATGAAGCTATTTTAGCAAATCAAGATTCCTAGAAATGTTGAGAATGACAGATATTAAATTTATAGATAAAATTGATTTATTAAGTTAGTGTTGGATTACTTTATTCAAAGGTAACAGTTATATTAAAAAAATAGAAACATCATTTACTTGGCTTAAACTATTGTTACCTTTAGTGTAATGGGAATGTTTTGAATTTTCTGATTTTTATATTTAACACTAACTACCAGTAAAATTATCATCGGGAAGGGTTACATACACAAAGCAATCTATATGATTTATTGTAAGAGTCCTTATTAAATAAGCATGTCATGAAATAATTACATTAGTAATCAAAGCCAAGTCTTTCATTTTAATAAATACGAAGACAGCTATAAACTGCTCTACTTAAAATAACAAGAGTAAACTGTTATCCTCAGAACAAAAATTCTTTTTCCTAGTATTCATTAATGACATCTTTAATTTGTTATTTTCATCACAAACCAATCCACATCCAGTGCTGCCAAATTTGTGTTGCATAAAAATGACTGGACCAGAATTTTGTATGCATGCATGTATGTACATATGATATTGGTTTCATGACGAAATAAGATGTATGTTACATCTGCTCTTCAAAGGTTAACATTCAGGTAAGATCAAAATTGACTGGCTTTATTCTAGTTGACTGTGTTCCATTAGCAAATTAGAGCAGTCTGCTGATCTCTGATGAAAATTTATCTTTAAAGTGCATTGACTTGCACATGCATCATAAACTCACATTGGCTTGAGAGCTTGCTCCACAATCAAAACACACGAAATCCTCATTTTTGTCATGCTGGTACATGTATTTCCACTTTAATTTTCTATAAATCATCTCTCGGAATTTTAAAGAGCACTGTTATTTATGTTCCTCAAAGTTATAAGGTGCAAAGGAAAATGAGCACAATCTCACTCCTTAAAACTGATGCCCTGCAGCACCACCATTACAATCTAAATTAAAATAAAAACTAAACTTTTTTTTTTTTTTAAATGAAAGGTATGAAAATAACATACCAGGTGGAATCAATTCAGATTCTTCAGAACTAGGGTCATAGTCGTGAGTAAAATTAACATTACATAAGTATCCTGTACAGCAACAAAACTTGGTATTGTTAGTAGGCTTGGTAGGTTTTTTTTTAGACACACATTCAGGAGAGTCACAGTCCCTGCTTCCAGCATTTTCCCAGCAGCCTAAACAATAAAAATAAAGAAAAGGGACATGTAAAACTCTTATAAAATTCATTGTTAATTAAATTCCTTGTATTTTTACATTTGAAAAAGTTGTAGATTCACGTAAAACAAACAAATGGCATAAACATTTTATTGGAAGCAAAGAGATAAAACTGAACCTTTTCATTATGTAAAGAACAAATTAACTTAATTCCTATACCTAAGTGTAAAACAGTAAACTGCTTGTCCAAAACAGAAGTTTTATTGTCTGTAATACTTGAAAAGTGTTATACAAAGATTATGAGTTTGTTTCCTCCCCTTTCCCCTCCAAAGTGTCCTTTATAGCTTAGCAATTTCTTACTTTACAATAAAAAGAATGAAACCAGTGTACATAATTATGGTAATATCAGGATTTACACATTACCCCTTTGTGGGGCCAAAAAGGTGTCCCTAGTATCCCTTGTTGTTGTTTTTTCTTCTCACAGTGGGAATACCCAAACTGCATGAAATTTGAAATAAAACTTACTAAACAGCTTCTAGTTTTGACTTGAAAAAAAATGCACACAATTTTATTTCATTTCTTTACAATTGTCTATGTTATGGAAATTCACAACTGCAGAAATAACCACTTCTAGTTAGAGCTCATAAAACTTGCATACGTTGAAAATGTTTAAAAAAAAAAGCACACTTAAAGCTTGTATGTCATAAAGTCAACTATTACACACAAGTCAGATAAAAAATTAAGTACCACAGTGCATAGACCTAATCAGTAAATAAATTAAAAACAAAAAGGCCAAAAAAAGCTACCTAACTGTTAGACAAGTGAGTCAACAAAAAACAAACAAAATTTTTCAAGTTCAACCTAGGTCAGTGTGGAGACATAAATGTTCAGGATAAGTACTCTATGTGGCTCAGATATTCCACTTTTATTAGTGGAGATTTACCTAAAAGCTGAAATTTTCAATTCAAGAAACCAGCAAAAATCTCCAACTTAGGGATGTTAAGGATAATTCTCAATAATTACTTTGCTTGAAAAATTGCAAGTACTGTGGGGGATTACCTCAATAAGCCATTGACTTCAACAGAAATTCACTGGCCTATTATAATGATCCCAAGAGAGTCACTCCAGGATTTTTCATTCTTCATCTACAAAACTCATGACCAAGGTGAAATACTGCACATGCACACACATGACAAGCATGTTGATAAATGCATGAATACGAGTTCCACAGAAGATAAATTGTTTAAATAAAAATCCATATCAAGGGTATATTAATGATATAGCAAGTAAATCTACAGAAACATAAACAAATGGTATCAATGCCAGTTCTGATACAGGGTCCACAACAGTTCTATCTTCTTCTACAGAGAAGGAAGGAAAAAAATAATAAATACCATAAATGAAAAATTTAGTGTCTATTGTAATAAAAGAGGACTCTAAAACTTTACTGATGACATTCAGGGTACTAGTTAGGTAATCTGATACAAAACTGATTAGAGGATTAACTTTTTAGTAACCAAATATCTCAGCTCTAGGTAGAAACTTTACATCTGAGTGAATAAGTCTTGTTTGTGGACTTTGATGTGTTCACAGAATACAATAATTTCATTATCAGAAAATTTCATAAGGTATAAAACCTCAGGTTATATAATACTGTTTTCTGTAAAATGCACAAAATATCCTTGACATTCTCATAAAATCTTTTCATCAGGTTAATTGGTTTATGAATATACATTTTTATGTCACTGAGATGTTTATAAACTGTCCTTCTCCATGAATCTCAGTTCCTTTAATAATTATTTTTTGCAACTCTTTTGAGCCTATTGTTAATTTTAATCAATTATCGAAGTTTTATGTCCTCACAATGAATGAACTATGTGTGCCCCTTTTCAGTGCTGCCATCTAGAGTGACTGTCAATACTTCTGAAATTTCTTGGAAATAAAACTTCAAGCAATAATGAGAATATTTCCACACACACACACTTATTATTAAACATACTTGTAAAATATGCCTTACAAGTGCATGCAATATTTACTGTTCCACTTATAAATGTCTCCTGTGTACTTTTTCAGAAAGAGCATATGTAATGCTCTATTAAAATGTAAGCACTGAACAATAAATAAAGTATATTTATCTAGAGATAAATGTCATTTATTTACAATAAAATATTATTAACAGATGTCATTTTGTGCTTACCAGCTTTCACGTGATGTTAGACTATCACAGAACTTAATTAAAGAAGTCTATATGAAGTGAAATTATTCACTGCTGAATGTTTGTAACAAGACAAAAAAAATTGATATTGTTAATCTAAATGTGAATTGTGTAAATTGTTATGTAAAAATACAATGCATGTACAAATAAAATTCAAATTGTTTCTAGTCTTCAATATTAATTAATATTATTTATAAATGTTATTATTATTTTACAATATATTACAAGAGTATCCTCTCTCTCAATTTGATGGTGTGTAGCATAAAAATTCCTTACCTTGTAAAACAACTACATCATTGCTTGTTGTGTTAAAGTCACCTTGCCATACAGTATAGCAGGTACCTTTTGGACAATGTTGAATTTCAGTTCCCCCTTCATAACCAGTTACAGTACGAACTTCACCTGAAGTTTTGCCATGAGAATATTTCACCTGTGGATTTTCTGTGACAGCACACTTAGTTCCATTTGCAGAACAAACATCTAAAGACGAATTTAAGGAAAAAAGAAATGTTATCTAATAGACTATTTTCTATTTTATCACATGTGAATTAGAAAAACAAACTCAGTTACGTAGAACAGGTAATAAGCTCCTTTTCTAAATAATTACCTTTTACAAGTCCTTACAATTTCAACCCTAAAACTAAGGATCTTCAAGGTAGCTAAACAAGTGCACAATCAGAAATAAATTTAAGAAATTTTGTAAAGTATATAATTAACTATAATTTTCTATATTCATGAGAAATTTTAACCTAAAAAAAACCACTGAAATATGAAAGAAACATAAAACAATTCACATTTATTTTTATATGAATATATAATACTTTTTTACAATCATGATGTTTCTCTTAGTAGTTTCAGTATGGTAAGTTTACCATTTTAACATAAGAATAAAGCTACTTTATGAAAAAACAAAAACCAAACATAAAAAATTAACTACACCAATTAAATATTGCAGGACTACAATTATCATTAATTTTTCATCAAAGCAGATCACATCTAGAAGTTAGCTAATTTATATAATAGGTACTGAGTCAATGGTTGGTTGGTTTGGTGTTTTATGGTGTAAAGCAACTAGGCTATCTGACCCAAACAACCAGTAAAAAGTAAATTCATTAAAATTCATAAAAGGTAAGGTAAAACAAAACAAAGTTTTAATTTTTGAATTAAAAACACAAATAGCAATAAATCCATTTTTTACATCTAGTCTACAACGGTAAGAGAAAAACTACAGTGATACACGTTGTAAAGGACTTTCTGTAGCATAATTCTAATTATCCTAATTCACCAGGAAGACTAACAGCTAAGTTCGAAAACCACCATTAGTCACCGGAAGTTGGCCTTTCCAGTCCTGGTTTTCAGTTATTTGACATTATGACCATTTCCAGAAAGTAAAGTAATGCAACTTTTAAGAGACTTGAAGCAAAATTTTAATTATAACTCTCCAGAATGACTAACAGGTAGTTCAAACAGCAATGTCAATCACCTAAAGTTGGCCAACCCAGTCCTGGTTTTGAGTTATTTGATGTTACAGCTATTTTCTAATTTCAAATCAAACTAGATATACTTTGATTCGTAAAAGGGAATCACATTAAAAAAAGGTCTAATATATAAATTAAAAAACAAATACCATTAAAAAGATTAATGGCCTTTAAAAAAACTAAAAACATTTCTGGAGTAAACAGTGTCACCATCGCCAATAACACTAACATTATGGATAAAACTTGGGACAGAACATGTTTAAAATGGTGCTGTCATTGAGGTCACATTTGGGGACCATAAGAAGCCATGGTAGGATGGGCTGACCAGTGGATACAGCAATGTTATCCAAGGAGAGACCCAATTCATCCAACTGCATCTGGATATGAAGGCCAAAAGGAGCAATAGCAGATCGTCTGTTCTGAAAAAACATGGCCCACTGAGGAAGGAAAACGCAACCCCAGGTGGAATTGCTTTAGTAAGGAACAAAGTTTCAAAGCATCTGGTGAAGACAGTTCATGAGACTATGTATAAGCTTTGATTTGGGGAAGTGCAGAAAGCCCCAGCATAGAGCCAAAGTCCTTGATGATGAATGGGGTCCAGCATCTTTAAGGCCAAGGTTCTGGAAGAGCCATAAACCAGTGATTCATAGTCTAGTCTCAATCGAATACAAGCACGACATATCTTTAGCATCGAACATCGATCTGCTCCCCAAGTGGTGGATGAGACACACAGAGGATGTTCAGTTCTCTTGTACATTTGACCCATAGCTGCTTGATGTGTGGTACAAAGATCAGCTTACAGTCAAAGATAAGCCCCAAGAACTTTGTCTCATGGGATGATTGTAATCACAGAGACAAACAGCTCGAAAGGAAAGAGGTGATTGCTCTGCTCGAGTTTTGATGGCTAAGAAGGTGGAGGAAAAAGCAGAAGTGCTAGATACCTGGCAAAAGCTTTCACCTAGAGTATTGGCGATGATCGGATATCAGCTACTTCCTGGCCATCAGAGAGCAAGATCAAGAGAGGGATAGAATTATACTGCCCACTGTCCTTTTGAATTTTGTCCCACATGACTTTGGAATTGGTAGTAGAAGATATGCTGGTTGTGAACTTAATCCAAAAGTCCTTCTAGCTTTGACATCTTACCCACCAAACATGTGCACGACCCTGCTCTAAAGCAATGTGGTTCAAGAGTATGGGATATCTATGGAAAGTATCCCAGGACCATTTTTGAGCCTTCTGTGCCATGTGGCAGGCAAGATTCCACCATGGACAAGATATATTGTGGGAAACATGTTGAGATTTTAGGAATACACTAAGTAGCTGCCTATATAATACAGTCAGTTACTGTTGTCACACAGTCATCTATTGATGGCTTGCAGACAAGTTCTGCAAGAGCAGTGAAAGAGAGCCAGTTTGCTTGATCCAGCTTCCACTGGGGCATGCAGGTTGAGTAGCATTGACCACAGCCAGTCTCTCTCAAGATTATAGGAAAATAATCACTGCCTCGTGAATTATTGTCACCCCCCAAGAAAAATGGGAAAATAATAAAGGGGAGCAAATTGAGAGATCAATAGCAGTAAAGGATTTGCTAGATGCATGGAAATAAGTAGAAGAACCAGTATTGAAAAGAGAATGGTTGTGATCAGAGAGCATACGCTCTACAGAGCAACCCCTCCTATCAATATCAGCACTTCCCCAGAGGGGATGATGTCCATTAAAGTCCCCCATGATTAGAAAGGGAGACGGCAACTGTTCAATGAGAGCATCAAGGTCTGATTGATCATATGTCTCTCCAGGTGACAGATAGAGAGAACAAACAGTGATGGTATGACCCAAGAAAACACGGATGGCTATAGCCTCTAAGGGCGTGTCGAGTGTCAAAGACAAGGTGGGCACATACTGATCAACCAACAATGCCACCCCTCCATCACACAGCCTGTCATTTCTGTATAAAGAAAACCACTGACATGTGACTGTATCGGCATATAAATCTCAACGAGTGGGTTTCTCGACATCACTGATTATTATTTCATCAAGGTTTCAGAAATGTTTCCTGTAAGGAGAGACGAACAGGATGGTAGAAAGCAATCAGTGTTTTGTTGTCATCCAGATCAGTACGTAAACCTCAACAGTTCCATTGTATCAGTGTGGCCATTTTTATTTACGTGTGGTAAGTGAATTGGGCAGAGAACCCTTCTGTTTATGACCTCATCTTTTTTCCTTACCTTCCTTATTCGATGGAGGTCTATCAACCTCCATGGATCCTGCACACTGGATCGATTGGACAAGTCTTTGCTGTTGGAATGGGATTCCCGAGACTGAGGACATGAGCGAATGATTGTTTTGCATCTTGGGGTGAGAGAGGAAATGCCTGTACCTAGAACCAAAGGATGTGGATCTTGGGGTTTGGTGGAATGTATATCAGGGTCAGAGATAGATGAAGTTGATTCATCAATTTTTTTAACCATGGAGGTCAAAAGACTTTTCATTTGTTTGGAGAATGATAATTTAGGAGGCACAGAGAGATCTGTCTGCACTCCCTCAGTAGCTGTGGAATGAAGTGCAGCAGCATACGTCCAAGATGAGGTGGTGGACAGCAATTTTTGAGCCTCAGGATAAGTCATGTTATGAATCATTTTCAAATACAATGTGCAACTTTGTATGCACCCTTACAATAGACAAAGTAGTGGGCACAATCAAAATAATGTAAACAACAGATAAAGTTAATCCTTATGAAATTTAAAAACACAAATATATACTGTATAATAGTGAGCAAATCTACAGAGAAAAATAAAAGCTAAAATGCAGGATATAAGAATAGAATGAATAACTGGTATACAAATGTAAACCACAGTCCAATTTAACACGAATACATTCTATATAAAGGGGAAATAATTTATAGGAAAAAATACTGCCACATGTCATGTGTTGGCTAGTCTCAAACATTTCATATACTATGTTCTGAAACAGAGAACTAATGTAATAATTTATTCCCCTTTCACTAACAAAAGCATATAATCAATACCCAACACAAAGGAACGTAAGATTAATTAATCTCTTGATTTGTTTCAGCTCCACAACATGCCAATAACAGTTCTCAAACCTTGTAAGCTGTAAGCCAAACCAGTTAAACAACTATATAAAGATTGAAACATTCTGAATAACCAGTCAGAAAAATTTCAAACTATGACAGCCCTAGTTAAAGGGAAAAACAAGAAAAATCAAAATACATTGCTGCATTTGCTAAGTAAATGATACAAGATACTTCTTAATACAAATTTTGCCATTAAACTAAGAAATTAGTTAGGAAGTATTATAAAAAAATGTATTTTAATTTTATCAAGTAGTTAATGCTTAAATTGGTAGTGACCTAAAAAAATGCTTTGAAAAACTCTTCAAATAACCTCCAGTTGTTGCTTTCATTGCCTAAATTTACTCCAACATTTGGTAAAATGAATTCTGACTACAGTGTTCAATTTAAAACACATGCTGATGTTTGTAATTCCTTTCAGAAGTCCTCTAGAACCTTCAAATTCTTGCCTGGCTAAGTACATTAACAAATATCAGCTACAATAGAATATACATGAAAGAACACCATAAGTCATTTGTATGTTGGACTACATTTTTGCATCTGCAAGCTACAGTACCCTCAAATACATTTCAGTTCACTAAAGATCTAAATTCATAATAGAAGACATAACTACTTTTGTTCAGTAGACTATAATTTCTAATTTAGAATATTAACCAATGAAAAGACAGAAGTGGTATCAGTGAATAAAAATATTTCACTTGATTATAATATAAATGATGCTAAAACACTGAACAAATAAGCATGAAAATAAAATACATGCATGTATACTAATACACCTAGTCATAAATTATTTTGTTTGGGATATATGTGCAAGGCCAAAATACAAAGGCTATCTACTTTTAACTGCCCTTAATTTTAAGTATGTCAGGTGGTGGAATACAGAAATAAGTAATGCAAATTTTCCTCCCATATCAATGCTTTTTAGTTTCTTATTTATTTATTTTTATTATCATCAAATTTAAAATATAATTTTCTGCTACAACTTTCTTCAATTGAACAAATTAAAGTCTTGGTTTCCAGTGGAGAAGTAACTACAATGCTCTAAGCACCATTTTCTCAACTTATTCAGTTGTATTCTATAGAGATCCATAATATAATCTCTAGACATCACTTTTTAAAGCAAGAAAAGTCACAACCAGGATACTGCACATAATACACATAAAGGCTCAGTGATCAAGCACCTTGATAAGCACCTTTGTACACTATTGTGGTTGACTTACTGCTATAGATATGAAAAAGAACATTCTAGGGTTTAGTGAAGTGTTTTGGTGTGCATGAAGATGGAGAAAATAAACACTCCTTGATATTATGCAAGTCTTAGATCACTAAAAGAACTATTAAACTTTGACATTTGTTGTTTAAGACTTATGATGTACAGGTACTTAAATGCTCTGACATTCAAAGCATCAAAATGTTACATTTTACTGCGAGTTGTGGCTTGATGACTAATGAACAAAATCCTGGTAAAATGGCCAAAATCTTGTAATTAGAAACAACATTCTACAGTGGTCACTTCCAGGATTACCATTCTGACAAAGACTCTGATAAAAGAACTGAATCTCATAACAACAAAATTTAATGTAGTGAATGGTGCTGTAATTTATTTTATCAAAACTTGGAATAACTTGATTAACATGCACTATATAACTGAGCAGTGTACCTTAGTTAAATCACTACTGTTTGTATTTACTTTCGAATAGGTGTGTTCTAATACTTATTAATGTCCTATTTAAAAAATGCATGACATTCCACCTTAACAGTGGATATAGCATATGCTTTCTTCAAAAGTGCAACTACTTAATGCTATATTCAAAGTATTTTTTATAATACTTTATTGTTGGTAATTTATTAGACTTTTCTCTTTATCTCTCCTCTATCTAAAGGCAGGTTTGGGGCAACTCAGCAGATAACATGAAAGTGTCAGAATGACAGTTACATCCAAAAGCTAGATTACCACTGGCTCATGTTGCTAACAATCTTAATTACTGATTACTGGTTTCCTCAGAAAGTTTCTCTCTCTCACTCTTTATCAGATCATCCCATTAAGTAATGTCCAAAAATTTAATACAGAAAGTGCATCATCATTTCTGTCTTTGTAGAAGGCTGTAATGATTAAAATATGTAGTAGGACATGTATAAAAATGTTCAGACAAATAAAAGAAACTAACCCAACTCCACTTTCTCACATCATTAATCAAATAAACCCTTATAAAGATGGATGTGTCTGAAGTGCACATTAGGCATATAATGCTTTATGAGTTTACAAAAGGCAACAATGCAACATAAATTACACAAAAGATTCAAGGTGTTTGTTATGCAGTCTCTCAATGAAAGAAAATGTCAAAAGTGGTTTCAGAAGTTCAGATCAGGTGACTACAGCTTAAGTAATAAGCCACATTCACGTCGTCCTGTTGAGTTTAATGATGACTTGCTGCTGGCTGCACTTGATGAGGATTGTGCTGTAAGAGTTAAAAACTAGCACAGAAGCTTAATTCAACACATTCAGCAGTTCACTGTCATCTCCAACAGCTTGAAAAGGTGTCAAAACTTGGAAACTGATTGCCCCATGATTAGAAACAAGCCAACCTTGGAGCAAGAGTGGACATTTGCACTTCTCTGCACTCTTGTGAATGAAACTCACCTTTTCTGGACAAGTTAATGACTGGAGATGAAAAATTGATATTTTATAAAAACTTTATGGGTTGCAGACAATGGTTCAATGCAAGTAAACTGAGCTAAAGCACATCCTAAAATGGACCTCCATTCTAGGAAAGTCTTGTTAAGCATTTGGTGTGGTCCACAACGAGTGGCAACAACAGTTAGAGTGCATGAATGATGCATTGAAAGAAAAGAGGATTGCTTTGATCAATTGTAAATGTGTTGTGTTACACCATGATAATGCATGGCCACATACAGCAACAATTACACCTGCAGACTGAAGAGCTAGACTGGGTAAAACTTCCACATCCTCCTTATTCTCCAGACCTTGCCCCATCTGATTATTATCTATTTTGAAGTATGCAGAACTATATTGATGGAAAAGAGCCTGGAACACATGAAGATGTCAAAACTACCTTCTCTACAATATTTTTCCTCCAAACCCCAATAATTTTATAGACGTGGCATTCAGAAGCTTGTGAATCATTGGTAGGAAGTAATTAATAATAATGGAACATTATTGATTAAATGACATTAAAAGCATATGAAATCCTTTCTCTTTTTCTGAAACTAAAATTGGACATTACTTAAGGGATGACCTCATATATATAGACACACAGACACACACACATAATGTGGCTTGACTCTTGGTACTGAATACTTTAGATACATGAGGTGATATTTTAAATCATGGAAATTTCTATTATTTACTATTTTTGTTTCACATACACTTTTATAAATACATATTTTAGGTATACGTTTATTTATATTAATTTAGGATCTCTGTATTTTGATCTCATGTTTCCAGTACGAAATATTAAATGGTTCAGTTGGTATTAGATTTTTACAAAAGCTTTTGAAATACTGGAATTGGAATTTTAAGCCTTCACAGCATTTTATGCACACATGGGCAATGTGGACAAATCATACACTATTAAATTTTGAATTATCAACCACAAATTGCCACTACAAGAGCTTTGAAATAAATTACAGGATTAGCTGCCATTTTTAAAGTGCTCACAGTACAGAAGTGTAGAGCATGTTCACCAGTGTCCTGTCTTGAAGCTTTGAATCTTGTGATCCACATTCCAATACACTGACCATTAGGTTATGCTAGTCTCTTGTGAAAAATAAAAAACTTGTTTACCACTTAACTCTTTTAGGACAAGCTTGGTTGCTGGGACAAACCTCATAATCATTTTGTGCTTGTTATAGTTTTATAACTTTTATTAAATATTTAGAGTATCTTCACAAAAGTTTGCAAATTATCACTAATCATTACAAGGCTTTCATATGTAAAATCTGATTTTTTTATTAAGTTTTAATATTCTTTAAGTAATGTTTTTCTTGTGTCTTTTTTAATGCTGTCTAACCAAAATGCAAAGTACGACTACAAACAACTCGAGATAAACATTCATTTATCCAACCCAGCACTTTGGTTTACGCCTTTTTCAAATGTCAATGAGCGTCACAAGCATCAAACAAAAGTAAATAAAAAGAAAACAGAACTACAACAGTACACATGAAGCACACTGAAAGAATTAAATAGTCTAAGTTGCAGATTATATTGGTAAAAGTTAAAAATTAAATTTAAAAATATGTTTTTTAAAGTATTATAGTGGCCAGGCATTACACCTGTTAATGGAAGAGTATTCAGATTGTATCAAAGACATTCCTTAAATTTTCTGTGAAGAAAATTGTCACAAGTCAAAATTTTTTGATAAAGTATCTCCCTGATTGTACCATGTGCTTTGAAGTCATGTTCAGTGATGGCTTCTTTGCTGTCAAGATTACTTTAAAAAGAAATAATGAATTTCTATTCAATTTTGTTGTGAATTAAAGGTGATTTAAATTTTTCCACACTGAGTTTAGCTTCACACTTTTGAGTGTGGCAATCAGCTAGTGTGATCAGATTAATGAAAGTCAAATCAGTGGTGATGAGAAAACCCACTTGTAAAGAAAAATATATGTAAAAATGGCTGGTATGGGTAGAGAAAGCACTATGTAGAAGAGCAAATTACGTTTCGATCTTCTTTGGTCATGCCCTCTACATTCCCACACTTGCTTACACAACCACCTTCAAACATGTGATCAACTACTAGTTACCTCTTCCTTTCTTTGTGAACCTGACAATGACCGAAGAAAGGTCGAAACATTGTTCGCTCTTCTACATAGTGCCTTCTCTACCCATACCAGCCATTTTTACACATATAATGAAAGTCAAACACATCTCTATCTAAATCATCTAATATTATGTAGATTTTCAAAGGTACCTACTCGTTAATGGTGATTATTCTAGGACCATAGTGAAAAAAACTAATTTCACAACTGTAATTTGAATTAAACATTAATTGCTAGTGAGCTAAGATAAATATACTGAAATGTAATAGACATTATTCTTATCTTAATAATTATCAGTATAATTCATATAATAAACCTACCTAGAACACCTGAAATCCACAGAATCACAACAGCTCGGAAAATATGCATGGTTGCATTGACATAAATCCTTAAATTCTGAATAGTAGATCTATTTTACATATATTTATATATGTGCTGACAACAAAGCTAACAAGACCCTACATCAGGGGAAGGTTTCTGTGATAATTACTGTTTTTACCTGCAGGGAAAAAAAATGGAGAAAAATTAGCATACAGTTCAAAATATAAACATTTATTTAAAAGAGAAATAAGAAAAAAATGTACAACTCATCCTTGGCTACTGTATTTCACAATATCAAACATCAAATCCATACATATACTTATACATTAGATTGCTCTTTCATCAATCATAAAATCTGAAATAGCATCTTTACAAGCATGCATTCCTGTACATTGTATATGAACAATAAGAAATTTAACAATTCTATACAAGTACAAAATAGAAGTCTTGGTAAATGTTTTGCACAATGTTATATAATAATAAACTCAAATTTCTACTTTATATACTGTTTTGAAACAAGTTATTTTAATCATGAAATACAACTAAAATCATTACAACATAAATGTTCAGTCTAATCCTCACTTACTATGAAATTAAATTCTTCAAAAAAGAAAAGGCAATGTGTATGTGTGTATATGAACTGTTTTTAAATGAAACAAATATCTTATTCCATTTACTAGTATTCATTGTTAAATTACAGCCCAGTCTTTCCTATTACAAATAACAAAGCTCAATTTCAAGCAGAATAATCATTCTGAAAGTACATCAAACAACTGGGCCATTATCCAAATTTAATAATCATTTATTCTTATTGAAAACATGAAAAATTAGTATAATCAGAAATATTTATAATCAAAAACATTAATTTTATGAGTCCTAACACAAATCATTTAGACTGAACAACTTGAACTTTGAATTAATATAACAGAGAAGAACCATAATGGCAATACTTCATTTATTTGTACAGTTGGAATATCTGGAATCACTAACTTCAATTAGTTAATTATTTTTGTGATATTAAATTATTTAACTGTAATCTGGTTCCATGACTCTTAATCTATGCTCATAAGTAATTGATCACTGAGCTTTACACTAAGTCCCAACATCCATATCAGATATACACAGCTATTTCATATAAATTTAACATGAAAGTTATAACCAAGACAGTTATGAAGCACAAGTGTTGAATGTAGTCTTTTTATAAATGATAATTTATTGCAGTTTTGCTTGCTTAACTGTTTACAAATCATTTGTTGTGTAGCTCAAGTGATGCCACATTACTCAAACCTAAATTTGTCTGATTCCATTAAGTGAGTGTTGTCATTTGCAGAAAGTTCAAGGCCTCACCTGACACATATATAGGCACCCAAGTTATATTAAATTTAAGTTAAAGTAAAATTATATTAAGTGATTATGAACTGGTCATAAATTGTATATAGTGACAACTTTTTAAAATATTGTAATCACATACTGAATTGTGACAATGGAACACAGAAGAATAATTTTTCTAGTCAATAGTTCTAAAGTTACTGACCCAGTTTGTGTGGATTTTTCACATAAAAGAATTAAATCTCTTGATACAACTGTCATAACCCACAATGTAACATAAATGAAGTTTTCACTAATTGTGTTGTAATGACTGAGTAGAGAAAAATATTTTTCTCAATTGTGTTCTAAAGTAACTGAACCAGCCTGTATGGGCTCTTGGTGAAGAGAGAGAGAGTTATTTAAAGCTCTGGATACGACTATGACGATTAACTGTGTAACAAACATTTGTTTAAATGTTTGATTTGTTTTGAATATTTTATTGTAAAACTAGTGGATAGTGTGCTGTCCAACTATTGTTGAAATTTATCACCAACGAGTCACAAGTATATATATATATATATAAAACCTGACAGTCCTCTCTTGAGTCCTTAACCACAAGATTTATAAAACATACTTATAAAAAGTATAAAATTACAACAATAAATCAAAGTACATTTTCTGCATTTTGAAACTGGTAACTGTTTTTTCAACTTTTATTTTCAGTTTTAGCATACCACAAAACTAATTTAACTAAACAGTTTTTATTTATCTGTTTAGAAAATATTTTCTTACTTAAAAATAAGAGTAATTAAAACTATATAATTATTGATGCAACCGAAATTTCAGTAATTCAGTTTTAGATTTTTATTTTATATATTTTATTTCCATGAACAATAACTGATGCTTTAAAATCTTATCACTTCATATGATATGTTTATTGGAGAACTAAGCCTAACTTATTACCTTAAGAGTATATGTAATTTTTGTAATACCATTTTATATTGTACTCAAATGTTTTTTGAACTTAGATTTTTTTTAACAATAATAACAACTAACACCACTATATGGAAAACTGCTAATAAACCTCAAAAGAATTTCTAGCAAAAAGTAAAATTTATTTTCCCTTAATTCATGCAAGAAGTAGGTTTATCTAACCCTTGAACCAGTCTTAGCACAAAATCAGGAAACAGCATAAAGACATGTACAAATACTGTTAGGTGAAAAATACCCACTCAACCCATCAACTTTGATCAACACAGAAATAGACCCATCCTAAATATAACCCCTCACATTCTTAAATTATCCAATAAAACCATAAAAGAAATTCAAACCACAAACACATAACATGATTTGAAATGAGAAAAAAAAAATGTATCCAAAAGACAAAATGCTGGAGAAAATGGCATTGCCAGATCATTTTTACTGGGAATGGTATATACTAATACTACATTTTGCATCTAAAACTAAGGACATGTTAATTAAAGTGATATGTAAATTGTATGTATAGTTTTGATCTGAGGTTTAAAAAGAATACATTTTTAAACGTGTTTGTCGTACATTTCTACAGATCATAATTTTCAGGATCTTGACGGCTTCCCAGAAACCTATAGAGTTTTTCTTGCAGTAGAATGAAGAGTGAAAAAACTAAATATTGGTGAAATTGGCAAAATATATCAATAAAGTTCTTATCCTTTAAACACATCTTGGTATTCAAGGCATAAAACATTATGAATCCACCACAACTGATCACTAGCACATTATTCCACAATTTTATCTTGCACAATAACCAGCCTTGACCTAAACTTTCATAGCCAATATACCCTAAATACATAACTTTACCTTTTTTTTTTAATGCTACAAGTCATTTTCCACAAATTAGTCTATTCAGCAAAACTACCATCCTTCTTTATTGTTTTCTTCTACATAAACCAATTTTTTTACCCACTTCTTAACACTTCAACAGTAAAATTTTCTAACTAACTTATCGTATAAACCTTCTCAACAGTTTCTGAAAGTCAAGCATACAATGCCAACTCATCTGTCTTCAACCAGAAAAAAAAATAAATTATTGACATTTAAGTTTGAGAACTGCAATGCATGCAGCTATTTGAAATCAATTAAAATTATACCTTGTCATCCACAGTAGTAAACCAACTACATACACATCAGAAGAGGTTCATGAGCAAAACAGCTCTTTCAAAACATTCCAACACTTCTACTTCTAGAGCTAAAATTGTAATTTTAAATTAAGTTCCAACCTCAATGTGCTATTCCAAAATCTCTAACAATGAACTCCAACAGGATATCAGAGCAGAAGTAAGAAAGAGTATGACATAATATTCTGTGTCTTTTTTAAAATGCAACTAAAATAACTTAATAAATCAATGAATCTTGTCTTATAACATGAACTGACTAGTTTTTATTTTATTAATTTACATCATAAAACTAGAATTTATAGTCATCAGAATGTCTTTAACCACCTGGTTACACTTTTTATTAGTATTTTCAGTAGTAATCTCACTAATATTTCAAAATACGACAAGTGAATTAATGTAGTCCAAGTCATACACTAACTTCTAAATTAATACACATAATACTTATAACCATTTTTTTTTCAAGTACATCATTTTAATTTAAGCATCATAACTACTTACAATACAAATTGAGTTAACCATTTCTTGTATAACTATCACTTTTAGTATTATTAATATAATAATAATGACCATGCATTATAAAGTGAGACATAACTTATATTAAAATGGAATAAATTAGTGATTTAGCATGGATAAACATAAAAACTAGGCGACAGTACGTAAAAAATATACTTTTTTAAGTACTGTAATTTCTTTTATGACGATAATTTATCATATACCTATGTATCATCGTAAATATCTCAATTCTGACTTAAAACTAACGACAAATAGGCTTAACGACTACTGCACCGTACTGAGTAGTCAGTTAACCTATGATTTCCTTAGTCCTAAGTTAGTAATTAGCAGTTAGTGAAGCATTGGAACTGGTAAAAAATGGTGATTTACCTATCACTGTATTGGGCTTCCCATTCTTACTAATAGAGCATTAAATATTTAGTGTTAATACTTTTAGGTATAATAAAAATTAATAAGCAACTACAACATAGCGAATAACTCTATATACTAAAACTGAAAGTACAGGTAAGACAAAAACTTTGCAAAATTAACACGAGTGCTAATATTGATTATTACTGGTACTAATGATATTAATATAAATCATACTTTAATAATATTAATAGGCTATTCGAACTCGCAACCAACAAGTTGTTGAGAGCTTTAAACACTTAATTATTTACATTACAAAAATATATATTAAACTTAAAGAAAAATGACTAATACAGCACGTATGATACATTTGAAAGATATAAGAGATACTGACTTGATTCCAAAATGTTTATTATATTTGAAACAAAATTTTAAATCGCAAAACCTAATTTACTTTAGCCTACTTCCTTCTTCCAGATAGTAATGGTATTTGCTGTCTGACACTACACTTAGTACACTGTCTACAGTCAATCTCACTAGACAGGCGACCGACGGACTGGTCCAAAGAAGCGCCAGAGGTGGTTCTTGTATTTGAAGGGGCAAATACATGTCTATGCATTTAAAATAAGAAGCAACATAGGTCGCAAAAAATTAATATTCTAGCGATTAGGAATATTTATATTCCAATACTAGCAATTTATAATATTATATATATATATGTATAATTACAGCCTAATATATACAACAAAAACTTGATAAATCATTATACTTTCCTGTCAGGCAGTGTATATTACAAAACCAATTACTCCATTGATATTATTTATTTCAGAATTCTAGCCTACATTATCTTTTATATTTGAAGATATTCCCCCCCCCAGTGTTTAAGAAAGGAATTTCTGATTTGTTTTAAATACTTTATCTTTCATATAAACATAATATTGCAGATCTGATGTATTACTGCAATACTGTGTGTATTTAAATACGTTCTTTGAGACTACGAGTTTTACAGTGCGAAACTACCTTGTTAGTGTTAGTATACTTTAAAATCGTAGACAACCAAATACTTTAACCTAAGTGTCAATTTTCTATCAATTTTTATGAATTAAGTTAAGTCACTACTTTAATCCTTTGTTCAAACTGTTAATTAAAGCACTTCTTCACACAAACTTATTTTTATTTGCATATTACTTGATGTATTGTCTAATACCATAAACATGCATCTATCACTATCATTAATTTTGTGATCATGTGTAGTTAATACCTTGCAATTTATATTTTAGTTATCTTGAAATTGACAATATTTTGTGTAGTTTATATTCCTTGACTTTGTATTTTTAAAAACTTCCAACGTAAATCAGTTAATACTTCGATTATTTTTTTAAATATATCACCAGTATGAAGTTAACTGTTAATTATTAGCATATTTAATTTATGAACAATGCAACTGGGTTTATGCCTTATACTTTATACAAATTAACTTTAAGCAAACTGTGAACTTATAATTTCATCAAATCGCGTTATGGCAGTATTTTACTGAAAATTCAGTATGGTGAGTAATGAAAATAACTTCTACGCAGTGCAATAGTTCATGAAACTGTCAGCGTTTATCCAATTTTGATTCTGAAAATATATTTGTGTGTGCATATATATATGTGTGTGTGTGTATAAACATATATGCGGTGATACATGTCCACTTTCTGTCGGAAATAGGTATAGTTATTACTTGTGTATGTATGAATACTTATATTTCATAAAAAATTTCACTATAAAAGTTGAAACTTTATATATCATATATATATATAACTTCATTTATAACCATATATAAATATTCTGGGCTTATGAAAAAAAATTATACCGTAGACTACGTTTAAACTGAGTTGTTCGGCTAGAAATTCACGAGCTCTCTAAGATGTCTGGTTATAAGTACCGAACACTGTAATCAAAGTTTCATTCTTTAAACTCTACGTTTTATACTGACGTAGCAGTCTACGGCTGTAACCGTTTGATTGGCGTCTCCAACACCAGTATTATCATGCAGTTTCTACTGTGAATGCCCGACATAACTAGAGCACTAGGCGGTGTTAATGTCTAGCTATACGAACAACGCTCAACAGCGCTATTTAGAGATAGCGTATCTTAACAACCTTCCCGCCGTCTGGTATAAAATATGTATAATGAGTATTTGAAAAGAATCATACAAAGGCGTTAAACCCAAAACTTTACAAACGAGGTGGGATCGCAAAATTAATAAAAGAATCCATGTGGTTATAAGTCGTTACAAAATACGTCCAGGGTCCGCATTAATAGAAGATTTTGAGCTATTATGAACTTGGAACCAAGGAAAACAACAAAGACGTCGGTTCTCTGTTGGGATATACTGCTTTTTTATGCCATTCCCACACTTTTATTATCTTGTGAAAAACAAATAATAAAAATCAAAAAAAGTTTTGCTTAAGTAAGCTGTAGTTTTGATTAATGTTACGTTTAAAATTTTGGCGCTTTTTTATTTTGTCAATATTTCGGGATTATATGCATGAAGGTTCTACTTGCAGTAAAATACTTTATTAATGCGTAAAATAACTTAAAAAATAATAAGCACATTGGTCTTTATAACCATGTAATTTTCATTTCACGTTGTTTTTGTAATTTAATCCATCAATATATTTACTGCATTTCTTGCCATTGTAATAATATTCGAAAACTGTTACTCGCTAACCACATTCAATACTGGAAAACCATGAATCAAATTTTGTGAGTTATTAATTTATCATGTTTATTTTAGCTTAGTTATGTTTGCACTTTAATAACATTACCTTTTGTACAACTGGTAGAAATATTAAATCAATTAAATATGGTGCCAATACACTGTTTTTGTTGTTTTTCTAAAGCTGTGAATTAATGTGGTATTTGAACGTTTATATCGTCTTGTAACGTTATAATATCTATCCTGAATTTATTCGTTGTTCTGCACACATGCAGGTTTTTCACATAACACGTGGTCGAGAAAGACATCAAATTCATTTCGTTCTAAGATACCTTGTTTCTTTGCATTAATTAAATAATATCTAGAAGTTATGATGCCACCTACAGTTTAATAAAAAATGACCAGATTTCTGAGTAGCTTTAATCGCCCTTGCTAAATGCGAGATTCCTTGCATGATAAGGAACTTTGCATTTAGTTAATTCTAGTCTAGAATATCTCTTAACCTAATCTAGTCATGACAAAGAAACGAAATAGCTTTAAATGAGGTATCCAATGGCAGTGACAGTCTGTTGTGTTTATTCAATTACTACAGTGTGTTTGTGTTTAGAGTTCTAAAAAAAATTGCATTTTGTTTTACAATTCACGTCTACTTTAATTATTTTATTAGACATAGACTCGGGGCCCAGCTGGCTAGATGGTTAAGGCACTTGACTTGTAATCCAAGAGTGGCGGTTCGAATTCCGTCACACCAAATATGCGCGCACTTTTAGTCATGAGGCGTTATAATGTTACTGTTAATCCCCCCATCAGTGAGTAAAAGAGTACCCCAAGCGTTGGTTGTGGGTGGTGATGACTAGTTGCCTTCCCTCTCGTCTTACACTGCAAAATTAAGGACTCCTAGAATAGATAGTCCTCGTGTAGCTTTGCGCGAAATTCAAACCAAACAATAGACTCGGATATTAAGAGACTTAGTATAACTTCATAATCGATATTTTAAATAAATTTTTGACATCTAATGGACTTTATTCAATATAGCTCTAAAGTTAATTCCGTTTCATCTGGACATACGACATTTTCTGTACGAAACATTGCTTCTGGATTAGGGCTTGCTTTGAAGTCATTTATCCAACATTACCCCAAAATTAAATGTTCCGCTTATATTACATAAAGGCCTGGCATGGCCAAGCGCGTAAGGCGTGCGACTCGTAATCTGGGGTTCGCGCCCGCGTCGCGCTAAACATGCTCGCCCTCCCAGCCGTGGAGGCGTATAATGTGACGGTCAATCCCACTATTCGTTAGTAAAAGAGTAGCCCAAGAGTTGGTGGTGGGTGGTGATGACTAGCTGCCTTCCCTCTAGTCTTACACTGCTAAATTAGGGACGGCTAGCACAGATAGCCCTCGAGTAGCTTTGTGCGAAATTCCAAAAAACAAAACAAACAAACAAACAATATTACATAAATGTGATTTATTGCAAAAGATTACACATATTCTGTTTTATAAAATTCTCTAAGCAAATTACATTTCAAAGACAACTTCCATCATCTTCACCATCTTCTTTAGCTTTCCATGAACAAATATTATAATATAAATTAATAAAGGTGTGAGCCCTAAATAACATATAGCTGGCCCAATGAAATTTGATGTTTCTTAACACTGCAGTTTTATAAGGTATTTTATTTTTGTTTTTAAGTCTGATTTATTTATAACTACTCTGATAACACTATGTAACATAAATTTTGTTCCTGGATAGTATGTGTTATTTCTTAATTGCTTATGTTGTAAAAGTACAGAAAATGGCCATTATTCCCTACAAACTTTGCTTTTGTAACCCGGATAATGAAATTTAGAAATTAACCTATTTTCTAAGTAAAAACGGGCAAATTTGCACATTTTCTTTTACATAAGGTCTGAATAAAACAACATATAAATTAAGATTTACATGTATTTATACTAAAGTTGTACAAAAATGTTTAGAAGTGAGTAGTGTTTCTAGATTTGCGACTGTAATCTAAATCACTTTCACGTGTCAGCCCCCAAATATAGTCAACCATCATGTTTTCGTTATACGCTCCTTGATAGCGATGTTCAAAATCCATACATCTTGGTGGAAGTGCTCACCTTGCTCCTCTGAGTATGCTCCCATGTTCTTGAATTTATCAAGATAAGCGTCGAGGATAATGGACTTTCAGGGACATCCTGCAGCCCATTTTGCCGTAGTTCTTCACCAGAGCCTCAACCAGTTCCACATAATTTTCGGCCTTGTGATTGCCCAAGAAGCCCTGAACCACTGCGACAAAACTGCTCCAAGCTTTTTTTCCCTTCCTATTGAGCTTCTTGGAGAATTCTGTATGCTCCAGGATCTTCTTTATTTGTAGTCCAACGAAGACACCAGCTTTGACTTTTGCCTCAGACAGCTTAGAGAATAAGTCTCGAAGGTACTTGAAAGCTGCACACTCCTCATCAAGAGCTGTGACAAATTGTTTCATAAGACCCAATTTCATGTGCAAAGGTGGCAATAATACCTTCTGGAGTTCTACTAGTGGCTCACACTTGAACTTGGTCCTTTGTGGCCAGTGCTTTCTGTTGTAGGGTACTGTGGTGTCCCTGCTGCCTCAAAGGCAAAGATAAGAGGGAAACTTGGTAAAGCCTCCTTGGAGACCCATCAGGAATGCCACCATTTTGAAGTCTCCGATAACCTCCCAGCCATACTCATCATACTTCAAGGCTTCTAGCATGGTCTTGACGCTGTTGTATTCTTCTTTGAGGTGCACCGAATGAGCCAGGAGAAGAGACGGATACTTATTCCCGTTATGGAGCAGCACAGCTTTGAGACTTCTGGATGAGCTATCAATGAAGAGGTGCCACTCATTCGGGTTACAGGCAATTCCAATTGCCTCGCACAGACCAGATACATTGTGGTAAATGCAGAGCCAAGCTTGACAAGTGAAGAATCTTGAAAAACGTCTGTGACGCTTCTTCTGACTTGCGACTTGCACACTTTCATCTAACAAATTCCACTCCTTGAGCCTAGATGTCAAAAGCTCGGCATTCAACTTTGTTAGACCAAGATCTCTGATCAAGTCATTGAGGTTTCTTTGGTTGGGGTAGTATGGGTTTCTACCACCAGCTGCACCTCTGAAATTGTAATCTGTATCTTTAACGTCTACCTCCTCTTCTGATTTGCTACTCTCTTCTGAGGATGGCTGCTTCTTCTCTGGCAAAGTGGGTAGAGGGAGCTCAGGGCAGTGTGGCGCTGGGGCGATGGATGATGAAAAGTCCGGATACATGATAGCAGATGCATTCTTACCAGCCCAACGTTAGGAAGGGTCTACCATGCAGAAGTAGCACTTGCTTGAGTGGTCAGTGAGTTCGCGCCAAATTCTTGGAATAGCCAACTTTATGGCCTTCTTTCCCCTCTGTACCATTCTGCAACAGAGGAAAATAAAATTGTTATTATGAGGAATAAATTTATTTTATCCACAAATAATGTATAAGAGGTTCATGAAACATATTTTATATGGAATATTTTTCCATACTATTGGAAATTTAAAAAAATAATAAAAAGATATTTACATTTTAAAAGGTCTAAAATTTGTCTAATATAAAATCTTACTATTCGAGCAAGCAAAAATTGTCGTCTTACCTTTTAGTTATTTTTACAGTGCTCACAGGTAAAATGAGGTTCCCAGGGTTTGTCTTGATCCCCAACAGGCATGCCGAAATATGCCTTGTAGGCTTCACACATTTTAGCAGATGTTGTCACAGAGTACTTTTTCGCTCTTGTCTTGATAAATTGGCCACATACATAGCAGAATGCGTCTGGAAAATGCTTGCAGCTTCTTAATGCCATCTCTGATTAAATCAGTTAGGTCTATGTGTTCACTTCAGCAGCTAGAACAAAACTGAAGTGGTAAGTGGTGAGCCCCTGTATATATTACTATGGAAAGTTCTAGAAAATCATAAAAGGTTCTTGAAAATTATCGTAAATTCTACAACGTTCTAGAAAATTCTTGTAAGTTTGACAAAAATTCTTTATCAGCTACTCAGTACTGAATCTACATGGAATGTTCTGGAAAATGGGTAAATTTGAAAATTTCGTTACCCAGATCACTAAAGCAAAGTTTGAAGAGAAAAATAGGTCTTTTCCACTTACTTTAGGAATACACAATTGGGAAATAACACTTTCTGCCCAGGAACAAGAAAAAGTAAAAATTGTGTTACATAGTGTAATATGATTTATCCTATCAAAGGAGAAATAAAATTAATGTGCAACTTGAAGTTAGAAAGGTAACATAGTAAGTATAAAATATATATAACCATAGACATCTACTAAGCCTTTAAGTATAAACAAAAACAAACATTTAATACTAACAAATATATTTATATACTTTGTGTGTATGTGTTTTTTCTTATAGCAAAGCCACATCGGGCTATCTGCTGAGTTCACCGAAGGGAAATCCTTTGTGTAGTCGAAAGAATTGAACAACTATGTTGGAATGTCTGCATTGTGACTTCCACTTCTACTTAGAATGCAGTGAACGGGCTTCAGATTGCTGTGTAAGCTTCTTTCACAGTGCATACGTACGTTTGTTGACGATGACATTTAATATTTCTACGTAGGTTTTGCTAAATACGTAGTGACTACGGAATTACGTCGAAAGTGATGAAGTGAACAGTGGGTTTATTTTGAAACAAATTCGTTTTAGTTGATTACTACAATTTTGTTAATCATTCAACAATAGTTTCTCTTCATTTTGATGGGGCTTTTACTTTTATGTTAGTACTCATTAAAATCCCAAGTTTCGCAGCAATAAAACCTAAAAAAAACAAAAAAAATTTTCAAATAACTGAGTATTTTGTTACTGTTTGAATATAAAATTACACAAAAATGACTAAAATATTAATAATCTAGATGAGTTTCGAAGCACAGAAATGGTTGGTTTGGTATTTCGCACAAAGCTACTCGAGGGCTATCTGTGCTAGCTGTCCCTACTTTAGCAGTGTAAGACTAGAGGGAAGGCAGCTAGTCATCACCACCCACCGCCAACTCTTGGACTATTCTTTTAACAACGAATAGTGGGATTGATCGTCACATTATAACGCCCCCACGGCTGGGAGGGCGAGCATGTTTGGCCCGACTCGGGCGCGAACCTGCGACTCTCAGATTACGAAGCGCACGCCCTAACGCGCTGGGCCATGCCAGGCCCTGGCCCAGAAATACCAGTAACAGATTGTAAGTTTGCAAATTGTTGAAAAAAACAATTTTATTGTAGCTTGTAAATTTTTCTGGATATTTTATTGAGAAGAAAAAAAATTATTTAAACTCAAGTATCAAAGAATATTAGGTATCTCCACTATAAAACAAAAAATTACTTAAAATATATTTTTAAATAACTGAGTCTATGTAACATATTTCAACGATATCTCAAACCATACTTCGATCCGCCCACTCTTTCGGCACACTCTAATGCCATCTTCAGGAGAAAAGTAAAAAAAAAAAAACAACTTCAAACTTCCAACGAATATTTTTAATAGTAGTCCACGGGCTGCAATGTTGTTTGTTGTTCAATAAGGGTTTTAATTTTCAGTATCCAAGTTCTCTTTACTTCTGAGGCATTCATTGTTTACACTGCATATAATTTTTAAATGTCACGTTCAGTGCACTTCCTTCTCATTCGTAATTAATATGTTTGTAAGTTCTTGTTGTTTTCCAAGGATAGCTGTACGTTTTTATACAGCAAATAGTTGAACTAATATCATCTCGTTCACAAGGACAATACACAAAATAATAAGCAGCATAAAACTGTTTTAACGTACTAAATTCATCTTTGAATGAAAAAAAAACACCAAAAAAATTTCATTCCTAAATGTTGACTTAAAACTACTCTGATGGAAACTTATGATATTCTTATTCGTTTTTTAATTCAAAACTACTTTTGTCCATGTACATCAAACTAACGTATATGATATGTATGGACACATCAAAGCTAATTTTGGGAGGGGCTGTTAACAATACTTAATTTGTTAACCATTTTATTAATCATGGATAAATGATATCAATTCTTCAATAGGTCATTTGTAATGTTTTCTAACTTTGAATAACTAACAGGACGGCGGCAGTAACAACGAACAATTGGCATGTGTATGTTCTGTAACAAATATATAATTCCTAAACATTTCAAAATATACACTGCTGGCCAAAGTCTTAAGGCCAATGAACATAAAGAAAAAAATATGCATTTTACATGGTTAGATTCAACCACTTATTGGAGTAGAGCTTCGAAAGATAAAAATAAGGAAAGGGAAAATAAAAATAAAAAAGCGGTTTTAGCATTTAATAGGGAAAATGTGAACACTATGAAATTAGCCTAAATACTAGCTGGTCAAAAGTTTAAGACCATACCAAAAAGAAGTCTTAAACAGGGTAGGAAATGACCAACAAGAGGTTTCAGTAGTGAGTTACACATTCGTTATTGCGAATAACTGCAAACATTCGCTTTGGCATGGTCGATATAAGCGTTTGCAGAAGGCTGGCTAGAATGTTATTCCAAATGGTGAAGATGGCTTCACGAAGACCATGCACTGTTTGGAATTGACGTCCATTTCTAAAGACTTCCATTGCCATCCACCCCAAACATTCTCAATGGGATTCAGTTCAGGCGAATACGCTGGATGGTCCAAAAGAATCACGTTATTCGCCACGAAAAAGTCCTTTGTCGTGTGGGCATTGGGGATTGCAGCATTGTCCTGCTGAAAGATCCAGTCATTTTTACACAAGCGGGGGCCTTCAGTCAATAAGGATGCTCTCTCCAACATGCTAATGTAGCCAGCTGCTGTTTGACACCCTTGTTTAACCTGAAGCTCCATTGTTCCATAGAAGGAGAAAGCACCCCAGATCATGATGGAACCTCCTCCACTGTGTTGTGTAGAAAATGTCTCCAGTGGGATTTTAGTTTCATCTTTTGAAGCTCTAATCAAATAGATTTGTTTGTTTGTTTTAGAATTTCGCAAAAAAGCTATGCGAGAGCTGTCTGAGCTACCCGTCCCTAATTTAGCAGTGTAAGACTAGAGGGAAGGCAGCTAGTCATCACTACCCACCGCCAACTCTAAGGCTACTCTTTTACCAACGAATAGGGGGATTGACCATAACATTATAACGCACCCTCAGCTGAAAGGGCGAGGATGTTTGGTGCGATCGGGTTTTGAACCCGCGACCGTCAGATTACGAGTCAAACGCCTTAACCTACATGGCCATATCGGGCCGCTCTACTCAAATAAGTGGTTGAGTCTAACAACGCAAAATGCATATTTTTTCTTTATGTTCATTGGCCTTAAGATTTTGGCCAGCAGTGTATATATTCCACCTTCATCAAGCTATATTGAACATGATACATTATTAGGTGCAGACATATTATAAAGTTTAAATACTCTATAAAAGTAATTAAAATGTAGCTATTAATAAATTCTAATTAATAATCTTTTTTATTTAAGAGAACAATCCCATTACCTTTCGGATGGTTTCAAAATTTCCAAATAATTTCCCCCCTAGTTGTTTAGCGAATTTTAGTTCTTCTTTAGAAATATTTAATTCTATGCTACATGCATAATAATTAGAAACTACTATAAGAAATATTTCACTGATTATACTGTCAAAATTTTTTATGCTTTTTCAGAGATAGATATTTTATTCAATAACCTCGCGAATTTTTCAAAGTTCAACAAACATTCATAACATTTGGTTTCACAGCTACAGCAAACCTTAAAACTACCTATACTATTTGCTTTCCAGTTTGATTCAATTCATAACCACAATAGTTTAAAAAAATCATAGTTTGATTTTTACAGAATGTTCGAACAGTCCCTTCTTTTTTTTCAAATTATTAAGTTTTTTAAATGACCACGTCTCGTGTCTTTTAAAATATGATTATCAGACTTTTCTTTAAAATATAAAGTCTGACCGAGATGTTATATTCCTTTTATTAAAAAAGTTAAACACAAAAGTACTGTTTTCCTTGTTTTTAAATTCAAGCTCTTTAAGTAAAAAATCTTGTTGTACTTTATTGTACAAACTACTTAATTCCAATTTTAAATTATAAATTTTAATTTTAAGGAAAGTTCGGTATTAAATTTAAGTTATTACATTCATCTAAGAAGTCAATATCCAAATTATTTTTATGAATTTTTAAGTGAGTGTTCTCGCAGTTACGAAATACTTGAAGGCAATAATTGTTATATTTCTTCCTAAATAAATCAACATAGACGAAAAACCTTTTTTTTTATGAATTCTGGGAATAAAAAGTGAAAGTATGGAAAGGCTCTATAACATTATTGTTAGAGTTACTGGTTACTTAAAAGTGATTAAAGATGAAATACTACGTGAAATACTCAAAAAAGATCTAAATACGAAATAGTCACAAAATGAGAATAATATCCTAATTTTTTTTAAAGACAGTATTGATGAATATATTTTAAAACTACAATATTACATTTTATCCACCTAGATGGTTTCTGGAATGGAAGTTGTACATATTTAAAAAACAAAATATAAAATTATCCCGCATAAAATTAAAGAAATACCACACAGATATATTGTTTCATCAGCTAGAAAAATAACATTCCAGTATTGCAAACAAAATATGTTATAGTTCCCATTGATAAGGCTAACTGTAATATTAGTATCATTTGTAAAAAGTTTTACGCATTAATTATGAAAAAAGAAACCAATAGTACACAAACATTTAAACTTATTAACTAATCTATAGATACAGTAATTAATAATTTCATTAAAACTTATAATAAACTTTATTCTAAACAAAATAATGTAGATTTACATTTTCTTCGTGTTATTTCTGAACTTCATAAATCTTCAGATAAATTTAGAATTATTTCTAATTCAATAAGAACAATTATTAAACAACCGGCCATTTTATAAAATAAATTACTTAATATTTTACTTGATAAAATTAAAAATATAAATGTTAATAATAAAAAACATATTTTTTGTATAATCAAAAACTAATCAACCCATTTTAAAATATATGAGAGATTGTGAACAAATAAATAATATTCGAACATTTGATTTCACCACATTGTACACCACAGTTCCATTAAAAGATTTAATCTTTGTTTTAAATTCATTAATGGAACAGTTCTGTTATCCTTTCATAGAACTGGAAGAAAGAAAATTTAGTTCCAGAAACATAAAAGATATATTAAGTTCCTGTATTTACAATAATTATACAATAATAACCAGATTTTTGAACAAATAATAGGAGTTCTAATGGGAGCTGACTATTCTACTTGTATAGCAAATTTATATATTTACTATTATGATAATAGATTTGTTGAAAACTACAGAAATTCAGATATCTTTACCTTGACTTAGATATATAGACGATTTAATTATTATAAATAATCCTTACATAGAAGCAGATTCTTTAGATTTAGAAATTAAAATATTGTAAATATTATTGATAAAACAAAATAATTTGCCTTTCCAATATATGGTTTATTCTCTTTTAACAGTATTTTATCATACTCTTCTGTTATAAGCATTATAACTTTGCAATTATTCAGATATTGTAAAATTTGTAATAAATTATCTATACAATATTTTATCAGTAGTATTGAAATACTGATACAAAAATTAATAGTTAACGCATTTAGTAAAAAACTTTAATTAAAAACTATTAAACTATTTTCGAACAAATATAAAAATGTAATAAATAAATATGAAGAAATAAAAAAGAAATTTTACTAAAAGTTTCTAATAACTGTTTTTAGTTACAAATAACGTCATTTAACAACTTGGTACCACAGAGCATGATAGTCACATTAGACTTAATGGGTGGTGGTTGGGAGTTATACTAGTTAATCTAGATAACTGGATGAGTCCCTTCATAATAGCATAATTAGTTTACTGTACTGTCAATTAATGCCCTTCTACCACAATGGTGGCTAAAATGCTAACTTCAGAAGGTAATTTTATTTAACATACCCCCAAATGGTAGTACCTTATTTTTCTTATTCTCATTTTTCAATTAATTTCTTCTTCTCCTTTACTTTGGAGAGCAGTCATCCTTCCACAACTGTCTGCATGCAGTGAAGGGTTATATAGATGTGGGACATTGTGGACTTGAGCACCCACATCTCGCTCTTCTAGTTTCTGTTTCTATATCCGCTATTTCTATTGCTATTCCTTTTCTTTATGCGAGACTCGTTAATGGAGGTTAAAAGTGATAGACGGTGTATCACGCCCACAATGTGGGTCCTACTTCCGCAGTCACCTCCAAAACCAAAGGTACATTTTATATCCCACATTATAGCTTGTACCCTGCAATCCCTTTAGCCAGTGCAGCGTTTTTTGTTTAATTTTGTTTCAGCTTGTTTTTGGTTATAATATTATTGTTATACACACACACACTACTAAAATGTACAACTGAGAAACTAAAGCCTCCACCTTAAAAGAAAAAGGTTAAAATTATGAAGCCCCAAAGTTATACAGCGTTATTTCTGTGGACTTACAACGCTAAAAACCGAGTTTTGATACCCGTGATAAGCATAGCAGAGATAGCCCTTTGTGTAGCCTTATGCTTAATTAGAAACAAACAAAATTAAGAAAAAACAATATTATATGAGTTGTTTAAAATTTTGAAGTTTACTTATTTTAATTCTTCTATTTTTGTCCTGAAGATGGCAAAAGAGAATGCAGAAAGCTTGTGTTGACGAATCTATGTGTAAGTAAAAAAAAATAATTTGAATTGCAGCAAATAAATAAATATCCTGAACAGGATATGCAACACATGATGAGAAAAACTTAAAATGAAAACATCTTTATGATTTTGTTGACCATATATCATGCAGAAACTGCATATATTTGGAGTAAATGAAAAGTTTTGAAAAATTCTACATTGGAATAAGAAAGTATAAAACGCATAGCATACCTTCATACCATAATAGCATGATAATTATAATATTTTTCGTTGTATTTACAGGATTATTTTTCTAGAGTTCCACAGCCAATTATTTCTAGACTAAGCATTAGCTTTAACAGTTAATGTTGGTAAAAGTTTCCACGATTTGTCTTTCCGCTAAAAACAAATATAGGCACCACCACCAAGATACTGAAGCACATCTATATTCACATGTCGACATTTTTCTATATTTTCATACTGAGTTGCATATTTTGAAGAGTTTTGGTGGATATCTGTAAACATATGATAATGAGAAAGGGTATATATTTGCTGCAATCTCTCCAGGAAGAGAGGAAAAGTAGGACAATGATGGGTTCAATAAGAACTGTTATACACATCTCACTTGACACTCGGCTGATTGTCTAACTTTTAGATTTTGCAGACGTGACTGCACATCTTTTGTATCAGACTATCACATCCAATATAAGTCATGGGCTTACCAATGAGGGTTCCATGCTGGAACCATACAAATCCACAGTGGAGTCAAAAACCTCTTCACCAGCGGACGAGGCAGAAGCCAGTCAGGAGTTATTCCTATCATTCCAGATAGGTCACTTTCTTGAATAAGCAGATTTGGAGAGATGTAGTGTTAAGCCTGTAAGTGAATCTACCTGTCCAAGGACTTGATTCAATCAAATAATTGATGAAGAAGAGCAGTATCACATCTGCAGTGTTCAACCAAGATGCCAATGCCAACTTCCTGATTGTTTGGTTGATATAGCAGTTTAACAGTTAGAACAACAACTAATAATAACAATCACTGACTGAAGTGAAGTGGCAATTTTACTTTCCAAGCTGTAAAGTGATGTTTACTTTGGGTGGTAGCTAGGGCAGTATACTAATGAAAAGTGATGTTTACTTTGGGTGGTAGCTAGGGCAGTATACTAATGAAAAGTGATGTTTACTTTGGGTGGTAGCTAGGGCAGTATACTAATGAAGTGATGTTTACTTTGGGTGGTAGCTAGGGCAGTATACTAATGAAAAGTGATGTTTACTTTGGGTGGTAGCTAGGGCAGTATACTAATGAAAAGTGATGTTTACTTTGGGTGGTAGCTAGGGCAGTATACTAATGAAAGTGATGTTTACTTTGGGTGGTAGCTAGGGCAGTATACTAATGAAAAGTGATGTTTACTTTGGGTGGTAGCTAGGGCAGTATACTAATGAAAAGTGATGTTTACTTTGGGTGGTAGCTAGGGCAGTATACTAATGAAAAGTGATGTTTACTTTGGGTGGTAGCTAGGGCAGTATACTAATGAAAAGTGATGTTTACTTTGGGTGGTAGCTAGGGCAGTATACTAATGAAAAGTGATGTTTACTTTGGGTGGTAGCTAGGGCAGTATACTAATGAAAAGTGATGTTTACTTTGGGTGGTAGCTAGGGCAGTATACTAATGACTCAAAGGGCTTACCAGCTCTCAGTCTTCAAGCTTTCAGGTAGTGAGATAAGGTATTATATATGCATTGCATTGTACATTAACTGCTCATGTGATTACTAGGGCAGTCATGTACTTGAAAGATTGCTGATTAAAATGTCTTAGCAACATTCGTTTTTGAGACTTGGACTGGTTATATGACATACCATGTATATATTAAATTGCATAGTTATTGAGTACTCGAGTTACTTTTCTGAACAAAAATGGCATTACATCATTGTAATAGTAGCAGTACTCCTGAACAAGCCATAAAGTTTTCTAATAAAAAATTAAAAAATGTCTGCTGTATACTAAACTGTACATATTTTTTCCATGTGTAGTGAAACAGTGGTGTTCAACACAGATGCTGAAAATAGATTAGCGAGTGTTTCAAAGGAATGGATACAGTTTCATTGAGCTAACTATATTTGTTTTGTTACAATGCAAACTATCAAGAACATATCAACTTCTGTAAATCAGTATTGTCCCATTTGTCTGCAATTGGCAGTCTTCCAAACAATGAAATGCCCATGTTTGATTGATAATTTATCTAGTCGTAGTTGCATATAAAAGAATATATATTAATTTTACACAGTGAATTTCTTCTTGAAATTATTCATTTCAAATAACATGTAAAACCTGTTGAATTTCACCACTCTCATTAATAGAATATGACAACCAACAGAAAATTCACATATAAACCCACATAGGTACTCCACCTAGCAATAAATCATTTTCTGAGAACACAATCAGATGATAACATATGAATGAAAATGTAATTATTTGATCAGAATGTTGAAGCTCTGAGGTACAAAGTTCACTAGCCTGCTGAAAATTATTTGATGAGACTGCAAACATATTGCTTTCATAATGTTTTGGCAGAGAACTTTTCAGTCAAGTAGAACTGAAATGTAATTGAGGTGAAATAATTTCTAAAAACAGTAAAATTCACAAATAGTATCATTAAAAATATCCAATATATACTTGGTGTATTTATTTTGTATTTGCTATGTGATTTGATATATTTGATCATGAAGATTGAAATATTTTAATTTCTCATTAAAGGTCACAGTTAAAGTGCATGAGAATACAGATTGTGCATGCATTTCTGAAGATAAGTTGTAACATATTTCTACAAGGTGTAGCTGTTCTCCTCTGTGCTAAACTTGTAGGTGAAAAAAGGTCCCATTGGAGAGGATACATATGTGCCAATGAATTTCAACAGTTGAGAAATCAAATCACCACCAAAATAGTGTAAGTCATTTTGGTCATTTGTGTAGGCACTCTTGCTCACCCAGTTTATTTCTATTATACCCAGGCTTTGTTAGTTCAACAACAAATGGTAGTGGAAAGAATATGTTCAGGTTACAGACTAGCTGTGGATCATTGTCACATGTCTGATGATCTTGAAGAAGACAGCTGAGATTTGAGTCAAGATCAAGGCTTGGTAATGCCTGTATCAACTGCAGTCTGCAGATAGTAAGAATATTATTCTATAGACAGACTAAACATGAGCACACATAAGCTTCCTGGTATGTAATTTGATCAAAAGCTTATTCACACCCTAGTATTATAAACATTTTGATTCATTACAATTCCCACCTCAATATGGACCTCTTTTCTGACAAGTTGAGATAGCTTTGAGTTGATTGTTGATTTTGAATATTCTTAACAAGAGCCATTTGCTACAAATTCAAAGAGCTGCATCCACATGTACAATTCTACCTTGTAACCAGGAAGTTGGATTGCAGCCATGGCCTTTCCAAGCTTTTAATATTCCTCTCACTTTCCCAGTTTTACCTACAACGTGTGGGAGGAGAAGACCATTAACCCAAGTCATTACGATACTGTATTACCTATAAATCCTGGTGGAATATAGAATAATCTGTACAGGAGTCCAAGGTGATCATAACAAGTACAGCATCCTCCATTGATGGTTCAAGTTACCAATGACCAAAAGATAACTCAAGATATTCATAAAGGATAAAGCCCATGAGGTTGTACTTCCCTCAAATGAGATGCAGTGGCAAGTATTTACTTACACATGGGCAATAACATCAGTATAGGACAGGTGAGAACTGGCATGGCTGAGAAGTTTGCAGTCAGAGAGGTGGACTTCCAAAACCTAACAGTGTGATTGAGATGCTTATGACTGTAGCATATCCAGATGTTTATGTGACTGCAATACTGATGATTAAAAGTGAGAGTTACAAAGTCATTAAAATGCTAGTAACTCTAGGTGCCAAAAAGAACTGTTTTTTTAATGTTGTTAATGTCTCAGCCACTTGATAATTGGGAAGCCAAACAAGGGAATTTGCATTTACTACCACAATCTAATAATTGCAACATAAAACTAAGTATCCAGCTGATACTCCAAGGTTCCACAAAGGATACTCTGATCTGTATCTTAAAGCATATCAGGCAGTTAATTGCTTGAAATGATTGCACTCAAGGATAATCTTTACAACCACTAATATTGAGTATATAAAGTAAAGAACTACTGTTGCAAACTTGAAAGAGAAGCAACTCAATGACTAGAGCAAAGTTTCTTCACAAATTAAACCTAGTAGAGAATCATGCTATTCATAGTCATGTTGATAGCTCGAAAACATGAATCTTATGAGATATTGCCAAGTTATATAAATGATGTGTAATGTTTATATAGAAACACACATATTCTAATTATTAAATGGCATTGGAAAATCATGAGGATAAAGATATCTTCATAAACATGTTCATCTAGTAGCTCCCAAGCATCTGTGACATCATGCCATTGACAGAAGTCATTTTTACAGAAACAAAGATTGAGATGGTCAATTTAACAAGTTTTTAGAAAAGTAGCAGTGTCTGTGGTGACTGAAACGCTTCAGTAAAATCATATTGTCCAGTTCTGAATACTGATTCTTCATCTTACTGCTGCAAGGATTACCAGATCTTGAAGTGTTATCTTACTTTTACAAGTTGGTAGTGAGGACTTACCAGATTTCTTTACCCAGTGCAGCACCAACATTACAGCAATTAAGTTCCAAGAAATGATAAAAAAAGAGACAGATATTCTGCTTTAACTGTAGTTTTATGAACATTGAAAAGGAGGATGTTACTTTTCTGTTGTGCAACAGGGTAAATAGCTGGCTGCCAGGAAAGAGCAATACAATCACATAAAGAAACAGGTAACAACACACCAATTACAAATTTATCAATCATTACAACTGGGTATAGAGACTGAAATTTTGATGGATCACCCTAAATTATTAAACAACACACATACTTCCAAATAAAAATGTCTCAATCATTACAATGAAAAAAATTATTAATCAGTAATTCATGCATCCTATATTATGATTAATGTGTTTATATATACCTTCAGGTTGTATCCTTTACATTTAACATATTTTACACTCATTTGAATGTTTTCTTTGTATTCTGTAAGTTACTTCTACAGCTCATTCTTTATGAACAAACGTTTCTAAGTTGTTGTTTTCCAATACCATCATAAATTTGTGTGTACTGATGTTCAGTCTTAGACACAATATCTGCATATTTTGTAACAAATAAGATCATTATATTGCTAAGATGGAATATAAATATACTTAGCACTGTCCAACTGAGAAATGTATTTTATATTACATATCTACATATGCAATTTGTATAATGAAAAAGGTTCTATGGACATCATGTATAGTTTATTAGAACAGCAAAGAAATGTATCAGAGAACTGTATAAAGATGTGTAATTCAATCACAACAAAACCTTACCAAATATATAAATGAAAAATATAACAGCAAATTATTGTGAACAGCATCTGTAATCTTATCAGTTCATATTAAACATTCATTAGTTGGTTGGTCGTCCTTGTACTCTATAAACCTCCTCAAGGAGAAATGGTATGCTGTCCAAGATTTCATCCCAACTTCTCACTAGAAGGCATTGCAACTCAGCTATTGTAGATGGTTTAGGATTGTGGATATCACTTTTCCAGTTCAGTTCTGCTCAACATTTCTTAATGGGATTATAACCTAGAGACTTTGCTGGTCATGGCATTCTTGTAATGTTTTCCTGATCAAGATAATCTTGTACAAAATACAAGTACTGTGGACAGTGACAGTGTCATCCTGGCACACAGTTATAACCAAATTTTGACCTAGCATATGGTAGAAATATGATCTGTATATGATGCTTGTAGGATATCCCACTGACTTTTCCCTACAGATTTTGAAAAACAGTTTTTCCACCATAATGAATAGTTGGCCAAACATTTATTGCTCCATCTCCTGTGTGTTACCTGTAAGACAGTCTCTGGCATCAATAGCAAAAGTCCTTTCTGCTAAAGCTATTTCAGTGGAATTGTTTACCATATTCTATCACTTACATGTGTGATGACAGGCAGCAGATGAGTGCTGTTTTCCTTGCAGGCTAAGTACCTGTTCTAAACATGACACCCCAAATAGAACAACAAAATGAAAAGTAAAGTAAAACAATTGTAGAATGTAGTTATACTGCTGAAATGTTGTAATGAAATGTACAGTAATACCTTCCTGTTCTCTTAAATTCATCTACCACCTAAGTTACATGTGATCTACTTTAACAATAAATTCTGTACTTGCTTGACAAATAGTATGAGTGTAACTAGTTTTTTATTGATACAGTAACTAAATTCAGCTCATTTACACAGTAATGCTCTATCTCACCCTGCAGTTACAATATTATTAATCTGGTTTTACTGTCCCTGAAATCCATGTCTGGTTGAAACAGAACATTTTGCCTTAAGTAAACTAATATCAGTGCATCAACCAATGTATGATGTGCAGAATGACCACAATTGAAAATGGGTTTTAACCTTAGTTGATGCTGAAAGTGGTGCCAATTTTAATGTTGTTAATTTCAAACTTGCTTCTTTGCAATGGTTTATATATTATGCCTAGGTTTTCAACTGCACAGGAGATTTGCAACCAAACAACAAAATTTCATCAATGCATACAATAGTTTATTCCCAATGAAAATCATGTAATTTGAATTTTATCAGCTGGTCAAAAGTAGCTGATGTACTATAGAATCCAAGTGGCACAATACCAATGTCATATAAGCCCTTTCATATGCTAAAAGCAGTAATACAAGTACTTTTGTCATACTTTTGTCTATCCAGGAGAAAGGTACTCCAGTTAGTTATTCATAAAATTCAGGTTTTCTCACAACTACAATAGCAGTGTTATCAAATAAGTATCCCAGATTTCTTTCTACGAGTTCTCTGCAATGTTTATAAACTCCTTGGGTTAAAACTGTGCATCTTGGTATATTGTTTTAATGCGATATACCCTAACACCCTATACATGGCAAAAGAACATGGACTATGAGAACAGAAACTTACCAATAAATCTTGGCAATTACTATGTAATAACACCCTAACACCTTACACATGACAAAAGAACATGGACTATGAGAACAGGAATTTACCAATAAATCTTGGCAATTACTATGTGATAATAAAATTATTTTAAGAAGTGGTGGCAAATTGTGATGAACCTGGTAATCATTTGCTGATGTTTTGATTGAACCAAGTTACAACAGTTGGCTTTACTTTTTCATGCCAGTATAAGTTAGCTTGAATTTGTTCTTTACTTTGCTCTACTGCTTGGTGGTGAGAAGTAAGATTTCTTGACTGAAAGAAAGAGTTTACCTAGGACAAAGAAAAAAGAAATAAAATCATACATAAAAAATGTACATATAAACAACATGTAGAAAGCAAAATACCAAACACTTCTAACAACTTCTTTACAAACTTTGAAGTAACAAGACATTTGACATGTCATAAGTACACTTGTATATAAAAGTTTTATGTTCTCTTTCAGTACTTCTATACTTCAGTTATATGGCTATACTTTTATGCATAGAAGTTAGTGTAATAAAAAGATTAATGGTTTTTAAATTACCAGTAGTAGAACATTTGGATAGCCAAGCTCCAGTGTACACTGCTGACCAAAATCTTAAGGCCAATGAACATAAGTAAAAATTATGCATTTTGCATTGTTAAGACTCAACCACTTATTTGAGAAGAGATTCGAAAGATGAAAATAACAAAAATAGAAAATAAAAATAAAAAACTTTACTAGCATTTAATAGGAAAAATGTAAACACTATCAAATTAGCCTAAATACTAGCTGTCAAAAGTTAAAGACCATACTCAAACGTAGCATTAATTGGTAAATACATAACGAAATCTAGTCATTTGTGTTCAAGCATTAGTGTTGTCAACATCTCCCACTGACATCTCCTGTATTATATTGGGTAAAAACATGGCAAAGACTTAAAAGTTGACAGAGTTTGAACATGGCAGAATTGTTGAGCTGCAAAAGCAAGGTCTCTCTCAATGTGCTATCACTGATGAGATTGGGTGTAGTAAAACTGCTGTTGCAAATTTCGTAAAAAACCCTGAGGGATATGGAACAAGAATTTCAAGTGGTCGGCCCAAAAAAATTCTGCCAGCGTTGAGCATGAGGATTTGACGGGTTGTCAGGTAAAACATCAGCCAATCGTCGAACCAGATTAAGGCCTTTATGGATGCAGAATGCAGCTCAAAAACAATAAGATGGCATCTACGAGAGAAAGGCTTTAAAAACCATAAACGTCTTCAAAGCCACACCTCCTTCCACACCAAGAAACAACTCAGTCAAACTTTGCTTAGAAGCACCAAACATGGGACATAGAAAAGTGGAAGAAGGTTTTGTTCTCTGATGAGAAAAAATTTAACCTGGATGGTCCAGAATGCTTCCAACGTTACTGGCACAATAAGGATATCCCACTGGAGACATTTTCTACACAACACAGTGGAGGAGGTTCCATCATGATCTGGGGTGCTTTCTCCTTCTATGGAACAATGGAGCTTCAGGTTAAACAAGGGTGTCAAACAGCAGCTGGCTATATTAGTATGTTGGATAGAGCATCCTTATTGACTGAAGGCCACTGCTTGTGTAAAAATGACTGGATCTTTCAGCAGGACAATGCTGCAATCCACAATGTCACACGACAAAGGACTTTTTCATGGCAAATAACATGATTCTTTTGGACCATCCAGTATATTCGCCCAAACTGAACCCCATTGAGAATGTTTGGGAGTGAATGGTAAGGGAAGTCCATAGAAATGGACATCAATTCCAAACAGTGTATGATTTTCTTGAAGCCATCTTCACCATTTGGAATAACATTCCAGCCAGCCTTCTGCAATGCTTATATTGACCATGCCAAAGTGAATGTTTAAAGTTATTCGTAATGACGGCTGTACAAATCACTACTGAAACCTCTTGTTGGACATTTCTTACCCTGTTTAGGACTTCTTTTTGGTATGGTCTTAAACTTTTGACCAGCTGGTATTTAGGCTAATTTCATAGTGTTCACATTTTCCCTATTAAGTGCTAAAAAAGATTTTATTTTTATTTTCCCTTTTCTTATTTTTATCTTTCGAAGCTCTACTCAAGTAAGTGGTTGAGTCTAACAACACAAAATGCATATTTTTTCTTTATGTTCACTGGCCTTAATATTTTGGCCAGCAGTGCATGTGGAACATAAAAGGAAACAAAATAATAAGGCTACTCAGATTTGAATATTTTACTGAAATATGGACCATACACAAGCTGTTTATAAGTTTAACTCTTTAATATGTATTGTTAATTAATTTTCTTTGTGAGAAAAAAATAGAATAAATTTAGTAGACATTTAACAATAAAATTTTTTTCAGGATACATATATGAATTTTATTCTTATAAATGTTTAGGAAAAGACATTTGCCCAATTTACATTTTACATTATTTAGTCTCTCACAAAATTTCTTTTGCAATATTTGAGAAAGCATAAATTTTGTTATTAGCTTTAAGTAACTGTTTGATACCTTTGATATATTTAATGGAACAAAATTATGCTTTTGTATAAGGTTGTTGATATTAGTTACAGTTTACGTTACAGCTGAATATGAAGTCAGGTTCACACAATAGCTTTAATGTAGCTTCAGTATCCTTTTTGTACAAAATACAAAATGCATTTATGTTGACTGTTTTCAGGGTAAGTAGAATTTCAAATAGTTTAAAGGTTAAAAAATATTAAAATAAAACAATGTACAATAATGAACTAATCTAGCCATCAAAATAACAGCTTTGAAAAATAAAACACTCAAAAGATAGTAAAGTATTTATAAAAAGAAACTACTTACTTCTCCATATTCAGAGTAAGAGTTCACATAAGATATAACTTTTCTGAGTACACTAATCTGAGTATTAATGGTGGCTCTGTAGGAGAGACATTATCATAAAAAATATTTTAGGCTTAGTTACAATAGTTCATTAAACCTCAGATTTTTCAATATTATAATGTGTTAGTTCTTAGGTTACCTTATGTACATTTATGTTTATCTTCATCTCTTAGATAAAACCTACTTTATGCAAAAAAAAAAGTTACAATAATATCTCTTAATTCTTACATTTGTACTTACAAAATCTTTTTAGAAAAACAATTTCTTAGTTAAATGTTATGAAAGACAAGATACTAAAACAGTTTATTATAACAGCATATTAAAACTTTATAATTTTAATGTTTCTTGCTGCTAGTAATTTTGTTGAATAAAGTAAATATGTCACATTAAACTGTAATTTTGAATTCAAAACTCCAAGCCAATAAGATACAAATTGTACAATAAAAGTTTTAAAAACTTCTGCACACAGCATTTTTTCTTTTCCTAAGTGATAATGTTCAATCAGATGAAACTATAACTTAATGTTTTTTATGCTTATAGAATAATGGCTCAATTTATAGTATTCATGTGTCTGTCACAGGCAAAAATCACTCACAATTGTGACCCTTTGGTGGTTTATATGAGCTGCCACTGTAGAATTGTTGGAACAAACCAGACAGTGATGGGTGAGAGAAAGGAAGTGAGATAATGCCTGAGAAACCACTAGAAGTTCAAGAACATTGATATGCACAAGATGACTTCATCTGCAGACCAACGGCCCAAAACTTTGTGGTGATTGACCCAAGTCTCCCATCCCTGAAGGGAAACATCCATTCAGGTGTGGGGGAGGAAGGAGCACACCTGTCAGCACATAAACTCTGTCAAGCCATCATACCAGATCAATTCTCAGGGAAAGAGTGGCAGATAGAGGATCCCTTCCAAGGTTCCATCATTCATGAAGTGTCCACTGTAGGGATCTCATATGGGTATGATTGAGGATAACCAGTGAAGTCATGGAAGACAACACCCCCAAAAGGGACAGAACCTTTCAAACAGTAAGTGACTGAGCTGAGAGGGCATGGGAAACTAAAAGTTCTATAGAACTGAGAGTTTAACTGATGCCAGTACATTAAATACTTACCATATAGTTTTGGCAATCAAATAACAGTCATGTTTATACTTTGTTATCTATACAATGATGTAAGTCACCAATTAATTAATTTTGTTACATATACAACTAGTAACTAACATTTCAGCTGCTAATATATTACTACAGGAGATCCTGTAAAAGACAATTTCTCTATTTATGGCATTTGAGATTTGATACTGGCTCTTTTTTTTTTATTGGAAATGTGATGCATTATGCAGTCAACTGAAGTCTTTATTCTAGAACTTGAATCAGCTAGTTATTTTAATGTTTTCAAGATAGATATTCAGGTTTTTCTGTTCCACAAGAACACCCAGGATTGAATCTTAGCTGCTACCTTATATAGATATCGTCTTTCTTTGGTCTTTTCTGAAGATAGCAAAAGATGACCAGCTAAAATGTAGACATCCATACAGTCCTGCTTCAAAGTTTATTCTTAATTAACTCATCTTTGATCTTGATATATTCACTCATTGTTTTAGTTTCGTTTAAACAGTTTTAAAAACACTTTGATATTCAGATTACCTTAGATGTGCCAAATAAACTCAATTTGATGATTTATTTTGCAGAGATGTATGTCCTTAAGGAGTAAATTATTATCAACCTGTTATTTCTTATCAGATGAATTATTTTTTTTTTCATTTAGATGTTTCTGAAACAGAAGCAATGTAAATACAGGACACAGTGGTTAGAAATGACCATTAGTTACAAAAATATTACATTTGTGTTTGCAGAATTTTTATTATTAACTAAGCATTAACATTATCAATTCATGTAATCTCATAAACCTCAACCAGATTCTCACTAATCTTTTTTCAAGAGAAAACGATTTCATAGATCTTAATTTCTTCTTGGTTAAGCTGTACAGATAAGTTTCTTTAAAAGCTTTTTATGTTGCATTTTGTCAAATGCTTTTTAAGAGTCCAAATACACCAAATCTACATTCTTACCATTACCTACATAACCTTTTCAAAGAATATCAAAAGATTTGTATTGCAAGATTTTCCCTTAGTGAAATCATGTTGACTATCTACTAGAATTTTGAACTTCATTAAATGAATTTGCAAAGTATCATTTACAGATACACAAGCATTGTGCTTATTCCTTGTTGGAATTATTACATTTCAACATGTCTTGCATGCAACTCATCATGCATCATCTGTTAGTCAACAGTAACATTGGATACTTACATGATGCATATCATTCCATTTACAATCCTCTACCAAAACTCCACTTTCGTTTGGTAGATTTCGAGTACAGATGTTTTCTTTTGTGTTTCACACTTCCTGCGTGACACACTAACAACCAATCTTCTCGTCTTTAGGCTTCAGGTGCAGGTGACCTGACTGTGTATCTTTCTGATTTTGTCTGCTACCAGGACTGTCAGCTCTGTCATTATATACATAATTTCTTTGTTGTTGAGTTCCATTGTGGCTCATATTCATTTACCTTTCTCTTATCTTAGGAACTTATATCTTGCTACTTTGCTTCAATATTATGTCTTTAATACTCTCCCTTACAATATTAAGTCAATTTCAGGCTCTCTCTTTCACATTTGTCTCAGCTTCATATATTTTCTTCACATTGTTTGGACCTTTGTTAATTGTATTCATACTGTGATGATTCTGCTTTTATCATTACCTAGATGACTGACTACATTTCAATCATACTCCCCATCTCCTCTCTGATGGAGTTCAAGTGGGCTGGATAATAAAATTGGAGTAGTTGGTACTTCAACCCACCCAGTACTTAGTGCACTTATGAGTTTTCTTTGACACATCGTATTCACCTTTCTAGGAATAATAACAAAAAACTTAATTTCAGCATGCCCTTTCTTCTTTATTATTGTATTATACAAAATTAACATAGACTATATAATTTATTTAAATGTCTTATGATATGAAGAAAATATATGACAAACCTTCCAAAGAATACTTTCCAATTGTTGAATAGGAAATTTCGTGCCAAGTGGTGACCAATTGGTTGATTAGCAACTCTTCTTATGACTTTATATTTATCCTGAGGGTTAATTTTGGTAGAATCCAGAGAATATGCCAAGAACCTAAGGTTTTTAAATTGAATATGTAAAACTGTTTGTTTGTTTCATGAATTCATGATATTCAGATATTATTGAAAAATTATATAAAGTTATCTATTCTAACCATCCCAAATTTTGAAATGACAGACTAGAGAAAAAACAAGACAACAGTATCATTAACTAATTCTTATGCTAATCTAATTGAATAGCAGAATTTGACCATTATTCTTTAACTGATCCATCACTCTGAAGCTCAAAGCATAATTTTGTATCAATGGGACATGAAATACAGATCCTCAGGGTTACATTCTAGCATGTTACCAGTAGGACATGCTGACCCTCATTTATTCATGTAGTATCATCAGTAGAACAATAGATATATCTATAATAATAATAATGATAACAAACAGTTACTTGACCTGTCAAAGGTATTTTGTTATTTCCTACGTTTTTCTGTTCATACTGTTTCATGGTTCACAAATGCCATCCTACAGCCCTGTGAATCCTTAGAATCAATGTACACATATATAGTGATCATAATAGACAATTCCTTATGTGTGAATTTACATATTTGCAGAAGAATATCAGCAAATAAGAAAATTAGCCTTCAAAATGCAAATACAGCCATATTCAGAAGTTTATAATCTAACATTTGTATTTTGCAGATTAAATACAAGTCACAACAGTAACTTTTTCTTTCTTACCGTTTAAGTTGCACAGTGCTTTTAGATGTGCTAAGAACATCCAATAACAAAGACCTTTCTGAAGGTATTGTGGAATTCTGTAAATAATCCCACAGGTACTGCCATTCTTCAGAGCCTCCTCCTATGATCCCAGCAATGTACACAGATTTTTGGAGGTTTGGAGCAATCCTAAAAAGCAATACATAATGAATATATTTTTTATTCATTATATAATATAGTACTAGATATTTATTTTGAATTTATATTTAAAGAAACAATATGAAACAAAACATGTACAGGAATGTTCCAATAAATATTTTTGGTTCCACATATTATTGTTATAATTCAAAAACCATAGCATTATTATTCCACCAATGTTTAACTTACATGTTTTTACATTAGACAAAACTTAGCTAAGTTCTACAGTGCAAAAGGAAATAAAACCTAATGTACTACTTATAAATTATATTCTTGTTCAACTTACAACTGCTTCTTACAGCTTTTAAAACAAAGTTTTAAAATCTTCTTTTAAATATTTTAAGGGGACCTAACACTGTAATGATCAAAACTTTAACTATTGTCTAAGAAGAAAATATAAAATTATTATGATATGTAAGATCAGAACATTTTGATAAATAAAATAAATCATAGAAATAATAAAGAAACATCACAACAGAACTACTAATAACTTATATGGTACTGAAAACTGACCCAAAATTAATGTAATAGTAAATATAACATGTTATTAATATTTTGACTATATATATATATATATATTGCAAATGTACAATGTAGACAAATCTTATTTTCAATTGAAAGAACAATTCAGCCTGTGTTTTTCAAGTGATTTACACTAGTCCTGTAAATTAAATTACAATATGAATTTGAGATAAAAAAATAATTTATTAGATGGAACAAATACAAAATTACTTGAAACATGACCCGCTCCTCATATCCGAAAGGAGCCAGTGTATTGTGGTGTGTGTGTGTAGTTTAAAGTGAAAAATGATTACATAACAATAGATGAACAAAGAAGTATATGAAATAAACTGTACTTAAAAGAGATAGTGAAAATGAGTTTTGTTTGAAAATGAAATAAAGATAAAAGACAAGGACAAGAAGAATCCACAATCTTCCAAATGAAAACTTAATTTGCTTGAACCTGCCAATACTGATTTTGAAGTCCAATTAATATTTATGTAGCTGAATATGTTTCAAATTAGAACTTTAGAAAGATTTAAACAGTTTTCTAAATAGAAAGTACATTCTATGACAGTGAAATATGTGGTTTTGCAGACCACACTCCTGATGAGACCAAATGTTTGTTGATATTTTGGCTATATGTAACTGAAATTATAAAAATAATTATTCTCTGTCGAGATAATGAAGCACTTGGTTTTACTATTAAAATCTCAAACTAGGATAAAGGTTATAGGGTATATACATCAAGGTAATAAAAAATCTATCTGAAAATGTTAAAATTACATTTACAATTCACACTTTCTCTCTGTAACTGACCAACCTCAAAATATCTCTCCTTCATCTGACATTCATAGACACAAAACAATTTAATACACTATATAACTGTTTAATGTATAGTATTTATCATGAAATGAATCTGCTAAAGAAATTTAGTACTCAGGGCAGAATTGATGCATGACCTTACTAGATTTATTATGTTACAAATTAACAACCCACAAAAATTTAAATTTTTTGTAAGTATGAAATATATTTATGGTAGTGATATATGTATTTCACAGGCTTTACTATCTGAAATACATAATAAGTGTATTACAATTAAACCAAAATGTGTTTGAATCATTATAAAAATTACCAATGCATATAGAATACTGCAAAGGGCAAAAACAAAGTAACATACTTCATCATAAATAAACCTTTAACTTTTTCAGTAAATTTGGAGAAATTGACATTTCAAATCAAATTGTAAAAACATATCCTGCTGTCTCAACTAAGGAAAATGGATACCGTCAAGCAGTAAATGCCATTTAACATCACATAACTGGGCAACTTGATAAGAATCAAAACTGTAGAAACTGAATATCTCTATGTGTTCTGCATATGGGTCAAATTATGCAAAAAAAAAGTTTTGAATCAGAATACTGTAAAAGAAGAAAAGAGAGAGAAAGAAACACCAGCTTACAGATCAACAATAGTTTAACATGCAGACTCTGAATGCTAAGCTTCTATCAACTTGGAATTTCATGATACTACAGAACAAAAAAATTTCAAGATCTATAATAATGGTTTTTAAATAATTAGAACTGAATTTGTGATTAGCTTTTGTGAGCAACACTACAAGCAAATCAAAAGATCCTGGTTTTTCTATTTGAACAAATGACTGTAAATCTGCACTTCTTACTAATTAAGCATGTTGTAAGAACACAAATGAACAGATTTAATTTCAGAATTAATTTAACCTGAAAAGCAAAGTAGCTTCATACCAGTAGCATAAGTATACCCCAATAGCTCCCACAATCAAGGGAGGCCTGAATGGTGAGACAAACTTAAGAATTGGTGATAGGGAAATAAATGTAGGGGCCAAATTAATTTGTATGTGGGAGGTAGGGCATCCTTTGTAGTTATACCATTGCTTTATATATAAAACATTGAAAAAAAAAGAAGATATTCTGTCATTTAGAGTACTGAGGTTTTCAGTAGTGTACTTAACACAAGTACTCAAACTCAACCTTGAAACAAGTTCTATTAAATAACATAATCATATAATACATTACACTTGCAGTTTAACATATATTCTTCTGTTTGAAAAGTGATTTACAATTACACATTCACTGAATATATCTCTTTCTTTGTGCTTTTAAAATTTCACATTTGTTTATTTTGCATCATCTTGATAAAAACACTCAGTAATTTACCAACAAAAGTTATGAGCTTAGTGCATGATAAAACAAAGCAGAATTAAGGTATGATCACCTACAATGCTACTACATAAATTTAAATATTTAAACTTACCATGTGCCATTGTTTTTCCAGGAATCATACAGTTTCTTGCACTCTGCTATGACTTCTTTATCTCCAAAATGTAAAGCTTCTGTTAGTGCCAATGAACGAAGCTTTCTGTTGTAGTTAGAATAGTGAAAAACATAGAATACAAATCAAGTATTAATATAATTTTTTATTATTTGATTAATTATCTCCTTTCTGGCTAGCTTCACACTTAGAACCTTTATATGTAGAGAGTCTTATATAATAGAAGAATGCAGCACAATGTTCTAAAGAAAGTTACTGAGAAGAATATTCCTCCCCTTCACAAAAATAGCTTATTACAAGTTCTCATGTTGGTACTTTTATTTCTTACATGCATCAGCAACGGGATAACACAGTACGATGTTGAGTTGAACCATGAAACATGGCAAGAAATATTTAAAGTTAACATATTATAGGTAACAAAATTACAGACTGTGCTTTTCCTATGAGCTACTGGATTCAAGTAATTCAAGCTCCAAAAAATTGTTTTCATCTTTACTGTTTCCTTAATAAACTCAATATAAATGAACAAAATTTCCAATACTCAGAACAAAATGAAAACCTAAAATGTATTTATGGTAGAGAATTACATATATTTTAAAGGAATATTTCTCCTGCACATTTTATCCTTTCAGTATTCGTAAGCAGTGTTTTAGTTAAGAAACTCAATTACTGAGTTCATAAGGAGTCTTGTTTTATTATATAATTATGTAGTCCCTGGTGGGACAGTGGGAAGTCTTCAGATTTACAATGCTAAAATCAGAAGTTTGATTCCCCTCAGTGGACACAGCAGATAACCCAATGTGGCTTTGCTATAAAAAAACACATATTAACATGAAAAAATTAAATTACTAAATTATTGATATTCTCAGTAGATTATTAGTTACTCCCACCAAAAATTGTCTTCCTTTCCTGAATTTGACACAATGTTTAAAGGGAATATGTTTCACTATATCTTAATACAATAATCCAGATCAGAGAACTTCAACTTTATTAGCTTGTGCATCACTTGCATAAATCAAAACTTTCTAGATATAACTCTGTGAAATACTTTGAAAATTACTTGGTAATTGAAAATGCTGGAGGAAAAATTAAAAACCACAACTTTTAAGCCATCTTTGTTTTTTCATTTTTAAAGTAAATCTATATTTGACCCCCACTTGCTGAAAAATGTTGATCTAGATGATCAAGAAAAAACTATTTCAATAATCTGTTATAAGAATATTCAGTTTCTGTCTGTCCTAACAATGTGCATGCACCTTAAGACCTAAATGTATATGCACACACATTTCATTTCAATGGGTGTAAACAAAAGGCACATGTAAATATACTTTAGTAAACATTTGGTACAGCAACATATCAAAAGCTTATAGTTTTAAAAAAGATCTAATGCTAAATGGTAGAATAATATTAAAAGTTTATTTACAGATAGTATTAAGTATGGTAAAGTTTAGCTCTAACTAAAGTAAAGCAAAAATAAATATCCAGAAGTTAGTGTTAATTTTTCTCTTTATCAAACATGCTGTACTCAATAATGTTCAGTCTAAGATAAGTGAACTTATAAGATTTTAGTGTCTGTGATCAAAATTCTTTTGCACTATTCTGGAAACCCTGTTCCAGAAAATATTGTTGAATTAAAAATACTTATTTAACTGCTTATGGTTTTCAGGTCTCTGCTTGTATATCTACAATACAAATAATTTCTCACTCAAAGCCACATTTTGTTAACCTGAAGATGACCTAAGAAGGTTGAAACATTGTTCTCTACTTTACTTTAATTAAAGGTTTAATATCCATACCAGGCATCTTAAGAATACATTTTGACTTTGCTTTTGACACATCAATGGTTGAACTATTATGTAATATTTTATTCATTTCATTTAGTTTGTTTTTGAAACTCACCAAGTTTTAACCTAAAATTTTCAACTTATTCACATAAAAGCCATTGCAGAATTTCACACACTGCATCATACTGAATATTCTTATCTTATGGCCTGTCACAAAACTCAGCACAAAAGAAATGACCAAAATAAAAGAGTGAAACCACTTATTGTTAATGTAAAATAAATTGGAGATTCCAGCAGTAATGAATGGAATTAACTACTGTGTTTAATATATTTTTGTGAAAAGTTTCTTATGAGTATGATATGTTATTAAAAATTCTGTATTAGTATAATAATTGAAACAATAAAAAACATGGACAATGAATTGAAATTTCCAAGCTAGAAGTCAATGTCTATAGAATTTATAGAAGTCAGCCCCAATTCATAAGAGAGGATCCTATATTTGATGAAGATTTCAACAGTTTTTGGAAAAAATAAACAACATAGTAAGCAACTGGATATTAAGTTTAAATCTTTATGTACATCCAAGAAAAAAGAAACTTCTTCTTGTAACCCAAAAGTAATGAATAAATCTTTGGTAAACCTTACAAAATTGCAAATTAATGTGTATTGAGTTTTGGCTCAAATTTTGCAGTAATTTCAGAAATCCTATCCATTAAAGGTTATGGTAACTAGTATTGGGTCAAGATGAACAAATCAATGATTGTAAAATTAAAAATATTATTATGTATTGATACCAAGCTATAATGTTGAAATCAAATATTAAAATGAATAGTAATTTGATGAAAGAACAAAAAATAGCTTGACATTCCTCACATAATAAAAATAATGCTATTGTTAAAGATGCTGATAAAGAAGGGTGTTTAGTGGTGTTGAACAAACGTGATTACATTTCTTGTGTATATCAGTTGTTAAATGACAGTTTGTACCTTTCCCTTAGAAGATATCCTATGACAAAATTCCATAGCTTGATGAAACAACTTGTTGATCATTTTATAGCTTTGTTACCAGAACAAAAACAAAACACTTTAATTCCTTCCAATTTTTGTTCACCTCATCTCTATGTTTTACCTAAGATTTATAATTTATACAACAGTTTCAGACATATTGCAGCCAGTATAGAAACTGCATCCTAATATGTTGTAAAGTATGTTACTAAATGGTCTGTATTTGAGTAGTAAAAATAAATGTACTGTTAAATATTCTGTTGAATTTATTGGGAAAATTAAGTGTTAAAATTAATTCTTTTGATAAGTTTGAATATTTAATAAAGTCCTTGAGGAAAATACTATTTATTGTTTTCAAGACAGATCAATTCAAAATTCCATTTTTCCAGCTGAAACTGTTGACATCATTTATTTAACTAGTGTGTATGTTGAAAATTCTTTTTTTTCAAAGTTAATGCAAAGTATTATGAGCAGAATATTGGATTATCCATGAATTCCCACTTTCTCCACTCCTGTATGACCTCTGTATCTGTAGTTTTCAATGTATTACTTTTGATAATGCTTTTTTCAAGCCTAATTGTCAGATTAAATTTGCTGACAATACTCTTGGTTTGACAGAATGAAAATATTGAATTACAAACTTTTGCTGATTATCTGAGCAATGCTGATCTCTCTAAGTCTCTTCAGTCTATGTATGAGATTGAAAAATATAATTGTTTACCCTTTTTATAAGACACATTTGTTAAAAGAAATAACAATGGAAGTACTTCCACAACTATTTATCAAAAATCACATTCAGTCTCCATGACGCCACATCAAAGAACATGCCATCCATTTTCTCTAAAACTAGCAGTTTTTCATGCTTATATAGACAAAGCATTTAAAATTTGCTCCAATTCTACTAAGTTAGAAAATGAATTGAAGTGCATATAAAAACCATTGTCAGTAACAGGGATTATAATGTTGATATAATTGAAAGTATAATATAAAGAAAATAATTTTTTTCTTAAACAATGTAATAGGTTAAACAGAATTTACAATTATTAAATTAAAAGTACAGTAATATTACCATATATACAAGGTATTACTAGCCAATGTATTTGGATAAAATGATTTTATTTCTATTTTAAAACCATTTAACAAAATCAAAATAATACTTCCTAGTACTAAAGATTAAAAAAAAAAAGAGAAAAACTATATATCAAACAGGGTGTGAATGCAACAAAAATATATTGGTCAAAATAAACATCATTTGAAATACTATCTTAGTGAACATAAAGGTAATGTATGTTAAAGAATACTAATTTCTCCTCTTGAAACAGGTCATTCAGTACAATGTCTTGTAACAATTTCTGACAAACATAATACTCAAAGTGAAATGAATATTAGATAATTGACAGAAATTCTGTGCTGTAAAATAAATAATTCTTTGTTAAATATAGATGAATGGTTCACTGATGATAACACAATTCTGGAAAGAAATATTGACTACTTATGTACAACAGTCGTACCACCTTTAGAGATTCCAGTGAATTAAATATTTTCTTTATAAAACTACCTGCTTATCATATAATTTTTTACTTCTAATAGTGGTAGCATAAAGGAACTGAAACATGTTGAATCATTTAAATTTTGTCCACCAATCAAACACAATTTTATTGTGCATTTTGTTGATCTTGTTTTTATTTTCAACATTTGGTGCACAGGTTGCCATAATTGAATCCTCAAAGACCTACCAACAATTTTGTGGTTTAAATAAATTACAAAAATATGCCCTATATCAAATGCCATCCATATATCAGTAATTTTAGGATAAATAAAGTACTTTTTAGAGTATTATTTTTCACTGTTTTTCCTGTTTCAAAATTATTGTTCAAGAAAGTTTACCCAATATATATTTTAAAAAGTGAGACTTAAAGAAGAAAATTAAAAAAAACAACAAACATTAAAACTTTTGAGATATAGTTTGTAACAAACGTTTTTATAGAAAATTCTATACTTTTTGGAAAAGTTTAAAATAACAAAATCTTTTAAAATGTATAATTTCAAATGCACTGTAACAAAACAAGTCATTTTCTTACTTTGTCAAATGTGAACCTTCATCTTTCTGGCCTAAAAACACTACTAGGAGATGTAATAATTCCACTACATACAGCTGAAAAAACAAACAGTAAACACTTAATTTTATGAGTGATGACTTTAAAAATCTAATAATTAATGTATACAAAGATTGCACAAATAATGCCAAGTACTGTTTTGTTTTTTAATGCTGTAAATCACCATAAAATCACCAACATCATGACATTTTACAAACTTTAAAAAACTTGTATAATGTCTGACTTTAAAATGGGGTCCACATTACAGACTTAACATACATGAAAACAGTCTTATGGCTGATTCAGTATAACAGAAATTCACGACTTCCATATTTGATACTCACTTAGAATTGGTCAGTAACCTCAGGTTAATGAGAGAAATATCACTGGTATTTCTCAAAGTTCAATGTACTTTAATTAAATTAATACCCATCATATGTGGTTACTGAGAGAAGCTTATTTTTGTCTCTGTATTTGATAAGTTCAATGTTCACAAGAAATTATACTCACACATATATAAACAAAAAAAGCAGTAACAACAACATATAGCTTCCCACATTTTTTCCATCTTTTCTGGCAACTATCTTCCATCAGGTCTTACAACAGAGCTGTTACGTGAAGCCCAGTAAAGGTATTGCTTGAAATGTTACAATATATATATTTATAATAAACTACATGTAATTTTAACATTTGTATTTCCCTTTAGTTATATATGTATATACACTGCTGACAAAAATCTTAAGGACAATGAACATAAAGAAAAATATGCCTTTTGCATTGTTAGACTCAACCATTTATTTGAGTAGAGCTTTGAAAGATGAAAATAAGAAAAGGAAAAATAAAAATGTACTTTTTTAGCAATTAATAGGGAAAATGTGAACACTATGAAATTAGCCTAAATACTAGCTGGTCAAAAGTTTAAGACCATACTGAAACAAAGCGTTAATGGGTAAACACGTAATGAAATTTAGTCATTTGTGTTCAAGCATTAGCATTGTCAACATCTCCCACTGACAACTCCTGTGTTATATTGAGTAAAAACATGGCAAAGGATTAAAGGTTGACAGAGTTTAAACGTGACAGAATTGTTGAGCTGCAAAAGCAAGGTTTCTTAATATGCTATCTCTGGTGAGATTGGGCATAGTAAAACTGCTATTGCAAATTTCTTAAAAGACCCTGAGGGATACAGAACGAGAATATCAAGTTGTCGGCCCAAGAAACAATTGCCAGCATTGAGCAGGAGGATTTGACAGGTTGTCCGGCAAGATACCAGCCAATCATCAAACCAGTGTAAGTCCCTTACGAATGCAGAATGCAGCTCAAGAACAATAAAACGGCATCTACAAGAGAAAGACTTTAAAAACCGTAAATGTCTTCAGAGGCCACGCCTCCCTCCACACCACGAAACAGCTTGGTTAAACTTTGCTGAGAAGCACCAAACATTGGGATGCAGAAAAGTGAACTAAGGTTTTGTTCTCTGATGAGAAAAAAATTAATTTGGATGGTCCAGATGGCTTCCAACATTACTGGCACGATAAGGATATCCCACCGGAGACATTTTCTACACGACTCAGTGAAGGAGGTTCCATCATGATCTGGGATGCTTTCTCCTTCCATGGAACAATAGAGCTTCAGGTTGTACAGGGGCATCAAACAGCAGTTGGCTACATTGGCATGTTGGAGAGAGCATCCTTACTGACTGAAGGCCCCGCTTGTATAAAAATGACTGGATCTTTTAGTAGGACAATGATACACTGCACAGTGTCCGCAGGACAAAGGACTCTTTCATGACAAATAACATGATTCTTTTGGACCATCCAGCATGTTCGCCCAAACTGAATCCCATTGAGAATGTTTGGGAGTGGATGGCAAGGAAAGTCTATAGAAATGGACGTCTATTTCAAACAGTGCATGATCTTTGTGAAGCTATCTTCACCACTTTGAATAACATTCTAGCCAGCCTTCTGCAAATACTTATATCGACCATGCCAAAGTGAATTTTTGAGGTTATTCACAATGGCAGCCGTGCAACTCACTACTGAGACCTCTTGTTGGGCATTTCCTACCCTGTTTAGGACTACTTTTTGGTGTGGTCTTAAACTTTTGAGCCAGTATTTAGGCTAATTTCACAGTGTCCACATTTTCCCTATTAAATGCTAAACAAGTTTTATTTTTATTTTCCCTTTTCTTATTTTCATCTTTTGAAGCTCTACTCAAATAAGTGGTTGAGTCTAACAATGCAAAATGCACATTTATTTCTTTATGTTCATTGGCCTTAAGATTTTGGCCAGCAGTGTATATATATTTAATAGCATATTGTTAAAGCTGAATTTTTAATGTTGTAATTCAAATATCACCTAAACATGGCTGTGGGTCTTAGTGAGATTAATATCAAATCTTATATATATTAAAAACTGTAATATCTGCTTGAGCATTTGTCTATTTCCTGTTCAAGGCACCCTTGTACAGTGCTATGATTCAAAAGCCACACATACAGGCACAGCTCAACATCTCAACATTCAAGTTTGACATAATGGGAGAACAGGCATGAATAATGTTGATGCCAAATGTTATTTCACAAGCAGGATATTCTACACTAAACTGCTAGTATTTAATCATACCATCATTCACATTTCAAAATGTGACATAGCTTAAGGAACAAAAATGTAGATTTACTGCATGTTATTGTTGAACAGATCTTAGCATGACTGAAATACTTGACAATTACTTTTTGCAATGGATGGTCTGAGTAGCTCAGAGCTTCTGCTCTGAACAATACCAAGAGTGCAATAAAATTAACCTATTGAAAGTCCATAAAATAATTCAAATTAATAGATGAACTTAAACTTTTCCTGCAACTGAGGATGGGTACTTTTGATGGTGGTTTAATAAAAAAAAAGAAGCCTAGAACACCTAGAAATGTCTTAGGCTGTGATGTAATGTATTGTAGCATAATCAAAGCTAGATTATAAACATGAGGCAATTAAATGTGAAGTGGGGAGAGTTATTTCAAGATACAGTTGAACCAGACAATATGTTTTCATGAAATATTTGGAGCTGTGTTAAATAACACGCATCTTAAGTTACTGTTTAAAAATAAGTTAATTTTGTGTATGTAACATAGTAAAGTTTAAATGTATTTTGCAATGTAGGACTACAACAAGAACAAACAAGTTTTCAATCTTGTACAAATAACTAACATATTTTATAACAAAATTAATGTTTTCTTAAACTCACCTGAAAGAGAGGATAAACTGTGGTATTGTGAAGAAGAAAGCTCAGCTCACGAAAATGAGAAAAAGCTGTTGCCCAAGGTACGTAATGTATTTCTTTTTGTAAGTAGTTTGCCATGTCTAACACAATGCTGCTGTTTAACAATCCTATTCTAGAAGAAGAAGAAAAACAAACAAAAAAGTAGGAATTTTGCACACATAATTATGCTGAAAAACTGCAACAAAAATATAATATTGAGTTACATTAAAGTCATCAAATATGTCTATAAGGTTAAAAATGCCACAAATACTGACATAATTGTCAAAATATATAATGTGTTTTATGTGCAAACTATGAATCTTAAGATATTCAAAAAACACTATGTGTACTGTAGTTTCAGTAGTCAAAGCTGCCTTACTAATTGCAGCCAAAAAATTAACCCTTAAGTTCAGTTAGTAAGAGCATATATTTTGTCACTTTATTCGATTAATGGGAATAAAGTACCAGAAGAATCTATGGTTAGGCTATAATACATTTATCACTATCACAATTAAAACAGAAAAGTAGCCAATAAAAAAGAAAATATAGCACCTGTTTTTTACAAACTTTCTAAAAGGTATGTCCCTAGATCCCCACAGCATTAGCATGGTTTCAACGGTTGTTGTGCTTCACACACTATGTGTATACATTTGATCTCTCAATTTTGAACTCCCTTTCAAGCACTGTGCATTCAGGACTGGTACTATATTGAATGGCACTCTGTAAAAGGTCCTGGCATATGCACTTTGCCCCCCCTTCATACACAACATCATAAGGTTAATTGAGATAAAGCTGTTGCCCAAAGATATACTTTTTATTTCTTCTCACATGAAGCATAACATATCTAACAAAATATTGAATATTGCTGTTTAATTTTTCTATTTTAAAAAAATTACAGTGTTACTCTATTTGGTTCATGAATTCATTTTGTGTGATATCACTCTAAGTATCATACTAAGTAAACTATTAATATACAATGAAATATGAAAAAAAGTTTTGGATAAAAAACAAACATAAAGAATAAAAAACAAAAACACATGTATAAAAGTAAAATCTCTCTGGAATTATATTTATAAAATACACAACAAAAAAATTCACGGTTAATTTTCAACACTTTATTGTGAAATACTAAGTATGTATCTTCTAGGTTAATCTATAAATGTTTGAAAGCATATTTAAAGGGTTGTTTGATAAGCACATACAATAAATTAAATAGCTATTATATAAACTTTATAGAAGTAGATGTATGTAAAGAGCAAAGTTTGAAGTGAATCAAGATGGTCAGAAGCATTTCTGTTTTTTACCTTTATCTTTTTATTGACCCCTTTTTAGTTTCATTTACTAAAATCATTCAAGTATCTTTAGCTGTTTATGATGAGTCATTATTCTTTAGTGAAAAACAAATTCAAGTAGAGAAATTATAAATGTATCAACTCTGAACATTATTAAGATGGATAACTCATAAAATGAACTTGTGGGTTTCATATCATTTTATTCAAAGAACTGTAATGAATAATTTTTCATAGAGTGTTTAGTATGGTTTCTGGGCTTATAACACGATACAACTATTTAATTTAGTCGTTTTTAAATCTATACTATTGATAATTGTAATGGAATGTACCGTGCAAGAGAAAATCCATCATCCAGAAGATTGGCCCGATCTCTAGCATGCAGTTTCTAGAGTATAAATAGACAAAATTCTATCATATTTCATCATATTTTCTTTATGGAACAAGAAAAAAATAAAATGCATTATATTGAAAACTTGCACCAATGTCAAACAAAATAGACATCTCAAAAGCACTTTTGAAGAAAATAATGTCTAAAACGATAATATGAATTTAAAGTATGCATATAGCTCCACAGGATTTATAAAAATTCATCAAGCTATACAATAGGCTTGAATCTGTCTAAGAGAAAATATTATAAACCAGTACTATCAACTATTTTTGACATCTAATTTCTAATTGTTTTTGAATGTTGTGGAAGCTATTTGAAGAACAGTACTATATGATGCTACAAAATGGAGGATTTGATCTATTTCATTACGGATAAAAACATTTATCTAATAATGAGAACCAGAATTTTCAAAGGAAACAAGCATTGTAAACTCTTGGAAAATTATATAATCTAGTCATTTTCCAACAAAACATGATTTGCATTCAGACTACTTTATTTGCTATACATTAATGTAACCAGCTTATAATCTACTCTATTCAACTGTATTTAAATGTTACCTACAGCTGTTCTGAAAGCTGTGTTTCATTATTAATTGTTCAAACTACATGATGTAACATCATAAACAATGTGAATGAAGCATACAGTGATAAAATCACTAACAAAGTAATAAAAGCAAGCAGATAATTATAGATTTTTTAACAAATATAGATCTGTACTTTGAAAATAGTATAAAATATCTAAAAGAGCATGTAAGTATATTGTTTCTAAACACAACTTTTTGGAACTGCACAGAAATATACAATTATACACATTTTTCAGATTATTATGGAGTTTGTAATCCACAGTTTGTCAAATGTAGTTGTGACCCCTGTTTGTTTTTTGTCAGCAGCTAAATATACAACTACAATTAATAATAAAAGTTTGAATGCATAGTTCTGTTAGTTGTTTCTATTGTGACACTTGTATTTTCATATAATCACCAAACATTGAAACTATGTAAAAGTCATTCTTATAAATCATATTCATCTGATTAGTAGTAAGAAAATGACTTCTCTACATCAACAATAAAAATAATTCATTATAATTATGGAATCAAACCCATTCTTTGCCATAAGCAAGATTTTTATTTAATGATTCATAATATAAACTAACCATTGTCTGCTTTAACCATAAGAATGCCCATTAATTATAAAAATCATTACAAAACTTTAAAAATTTTCCCACCCTTAAATGATCTTTCAGTGTAATATCCAGTATCAATACATATTCTTGATGTACTAAATCCAGACAGATAGTCCAACTTTCTTCTCTCATGATAAAAAAACAACTGTTACAGATTCCAAATATTAACATATCTATATTTATTAACACTCCTACGAAAAGTGGGGCCTAATAGGCCCCAGAGCAACTTGTAAGGTTATTAATATTAGGCTTATAATTTTGTATTAATAGCCAAGAGCATGTAAGGTTATTAATATTAGCCATTTAAATCCATTAATGAATGGATTAACGAGATTCCCACTCTATATTTATTAATATGACTTTTGACAGCATTACAGAGCTAAAAATAGCAACAATATAAGTTAGTACAGCATATGTAATGCAGACATAAAACTTATTATTTCTTAACAGTATGTAAGTCCATCAAAAATAATGGGAAACTTAAGCCTACCAAATTTGAGTCCTCCAATATGCATTTATAGCTTTATTACCCATAAGAGAAACAAAGGACCTTCTATCCTCAAGGAACCAAATTGTACCACAAGCAATATCTCCTTTACCTAAAAAGTGTATCTTTCTGGTACTGGTCCTTGTTACAGCATTCATTCATCATAGTTATTTTTTTTTAATCACATCAATTGCACTATTGCAACAGTTGTTTTGAACCACACTTTTCTGTAAATACCCAATCATTATTCAAAAACTTCTCTTCACAACAAACAGCAAATTAGTTTCATTTGGTGTTAAATAAATCCTTGGTACAATAACTCCATCATCAACAGGCTTTTGCATAGCTGAAAAACTGTCAAAATTTAGGAAATATTCATGTCTATGTTACAGATTGAATAAAATGTGAATAGGGAATGAAGAGACAAAGTATTACAGTAGAAAAAGTGAAACTGGACTCATGTAACTCAAAAAATTCAGAGAACCAATCAAAACTTGGCTTTTATGATTATGATATGTTGAAAATACTATGACTTAATTAGAATATAAAAAATGTAAAATCTCTGAGCAGATTATCTAGTTTACAAACAAGACAAAAATAACACAACCAAAGTATGGTCCAAAATTCAGAGAACCACATCCTTTTGTGTTTTACCTTAAAAAAAATAAAAGTCTATAAGTAATTTTTTTCAAACACACTATTTCACTCTGTGTTAGTAAAATTTTCTATTGAAAAATAACTATTATACTCCTATTAAAAACCATTTCATAGACTAGAATGCAACATAAATCTAAATCTTGGACATTTTAACAACACAGATAGCAATTTGCATATTTGCTTGTACATAAGGTTCATGATGGATTAGCCAATTGTTCATAAATATGCTACCAATCTGAAAAAATTCATTGGTAGTTAATATTTAATGCTTTACAAAAACAATAACATCAAGCTGCATTTTTATAAATTTTAGTACTTTAATATATAGTTTACACATAAGCACACATTTCATGGAAGCAGAACTACACCAATTGAAAACTAATAAATATGAAATTCATGGTGGTCTGAACTCAAATTTGGTAGTTCTGGGTGTCAGGCTTCTGAAGTTTTACACTCTTGTATCTCCTTTCTATCATGAAAAACAATTAATGAATTATTAATCATCTGATACTGTATAAACACGTGATTAATATTTTTAAAATATATCTTACATCTGTGTTCTTAGGAGACAGAACCAGATGCCAGTTCATTTAATGTTAGAGGTATTTTTTCAGAATCATTATTTGATACACTTTTAACAAAGAGAAGTGGTGTAAATCAAAATATTATCCATTAGAATTACATTCAAGCATCCAGTCACAAATTAAGATAAACTACTTGGAAACATCATGGCTAATTACTGTAATAATGACTGATCAAACACACAAGTAACCAATTTATTTGTTTTTAGTAACACTTTATATCACAGGTCAGGATCCAGCAAGAAGTCAAACATGATAAACAAAACAACTGTAGGTTTTAATTGTGCACATAATGTTTTTGAAAACTATTTTGAAATTATAATATTTTATTATATTCTGACTTTATTTTACCAAGTGATCTTGATGTAACACTTCAGTAAAGGTTCTCCATTCATTCTCTTCATACATCACACGGTATAAACCAGTCTGATTCACATTCAGTTTGACCCATTTGGTGTCTTCTCCAACAGTGATAGTTCCTAAAAAAGTTACAATGGTGCAAAGAATCTCAAGTGAGGCCAAATTAGACCTTAGCTCAGAAAGAATGTTAGAGAAACTGTAAAAATGATGTGTTCATCTTTACTGCACCTATGATATAGATATATTACACAGGTTTCATTGTCTTGAAATTTTTACATTTTCTTCTTTAATTATTTCTATATGCTGAATCTGAAAACAATATCCAGTTTTCTCTATCACCTAGAGGTTTTTCATAAAATTTTATTATGTAATACATAAAAGAAAAAAATACAACATGTAGTTTTGAAACTATAATATGTAGATTTCAAAAAAATCAGGATGAAAGAGGATGCATATTCATTTGACATCATTGTTCTTTCCTTATCTTCAGTTTGTTTGTATTTTTGTTAACAAACAATAAGAAGTAATGCTCAAGTGGTACACAAAATTATAATTTTATCGAAGTAAGTTCTTTCTTTCTTCTTCATTTGTAAAATATGTTTAGATGATAGAAATAAATAAATATTTTCAAAATACACATAGCTGAATTATTGAATAATCCATTACTAAAACCAAAACAACTTCTATGAAGTTTAGAATTTGAAGGTCTGTGTTATTAATTGAGTAATTTGAATTCTAATATCTGAACACATCTTGCTGTTAGTGTGATATACTACTATTATACGAGGTCTGTTCAAAAAATACGCGGACTGACGTCATAAAACAAAATGTTCTTTATTTAGAAGTTACAGGTCTGGAACCCTTTCCAAGTACTCTCCTCCCCAACGCACACACTTGTCCCAATGGTATTTGCACTTGTTGAAACAGTCCTGGTACACTTCTTTTGTAATGTCCTCCAGCTCCTTCGTCGCATTTGCCTTAATCTCGGGAATTGTCTCAAATCTTCTTCCTTTCAAGGGTCTTTTGAGTTTGGGGAACAAGAAAAAATCGCAAGGAGCAAGGTCAGGTGAGTAGGGGGGGGTGGGGAAGAACAGTGATCTAGTGTTTGGCCAAAAACTCACGAGTTCTGACGGCTGAATTTCGCAGCAACGAGGTGCATCTTCAATTTTTCAGTCAAAATCTCGTAACAAGATCCAACTGATATCCCACACTCTTGAGCAAGCTCCCTGACAGTCAGATGTCGATTTGCCCGCACCAGGGTGTTGATTTTGTTGACGTGTGGGTCGTCAGTTGATGTGGAAGGACGTCCAGGACGCTCATCATCTTCAATGGACTGTCGACCATCCTTAAAATGTTCATGCCACTTGAAACATGCTGTACGCTTCATAGCAACATCACCGTAAGCCGTGTTAAGCATATCAAAAGTTTCAGTTGCAGATTTTCCAAGTTTAACACAAAATTTCACAGCAAGTTGTTGGTCCTTTAGGTCATTCATTCTGAAATCCGCCAAACGAAAAAATCGCACTTCACTTAAAACCGCGTAGCTAATACACAAATGAAGATATCTGCAATCGAGAAATGGCATCATAATCAGCTGATCTGTGCGAACCTAGTGACACCAAGCGGATTCCCCTGGAACCAACTGGAGCTGCGCAATTCAAACAGTCCACGTATTTTTTGAACAGCCCTCATAAACTTCCAGAATATGTAAGGTTTATATTTGCTCAGGTCATTTGAAAACAAAATGAAAAGTGGGATGACTTAACAAGTCTTACATATAATTGCTCAAACTGTTTATAGTTGGAAATAATATCTCCAGAACTCAATCTTCATAATAACTAAATATAATAATATATATTTGTAGGGGAAAAAAACGATATAAAATTTGAGCACTGAAATAAATGCTCTATATAATTTTATAAATCTTTATAAAAGTTTTTATGCATATATATTCATTTGAAGTATAGACAAGTGACACCTTGTTCTAAATCCAAAGTTTATATATATACTTAATCATTATTTGACAAAAGTTACTTATAAATGGTCAACTTTTGATCCAACTTTCAAAACCTAGCATATACCTTTGGAATGCCCTGATGGTGATATAGGGGATACTACATTCAGGTTTAACTCCTCTGAGGCCCTTATGTCACTTCCTGGGGCCCCTACAACATTTATGTCTTCTTACAAGTTAAATTTTTTACCAATCCCAATGAAACTCAACATGTACCTTTAGGACCCCATAGGGAGTGTTATAGGAGGATCAATATTTTGGTTTGACCTCTACTTCATCCCAAGGTTCCTGTGTTTTCCAAGTTTTATTCTATTGAACTTTACCAAACTTTGAAAGCACTTACAAAACATCCCAACAAGCGATGTTGAATCTGAACCCACCCTAAAACTTTTATTGCAGTCAGATAATTTTAGTTTCCTACCAATTAATGCTATGACTTGTTTTATTTAAATGTTCAGCTAAATCTAAATAAGATGTTTTACAATACAATATAAATAAGTTCCTCAATCCTTAATTCATTTTTATTTGTCCAATATCTTTCACATTATATTCATAGAAAATTCCATAAATAACAAATTTGTCCAAACCAATAAACAAGATTTCTGACAAGATTAGCTACAATCCCACACTGATCAAAAGGAAGGACTAGTGTAAGGAAAAAAACAGACATACCCCCCAAAAGTGTCGAAAGGATACCTTAGCAGATGAGAGAGTCAGATCTGAAGAGAGGAATTGCACCATTTCTGAGCATGGGAACTTGACATCCAGTATTGATAGGATGTCTATGGCATGCAATCAGCTCCCCCAACTGTGAAACAGGCCCAAATAACAATCACATTCCCATAAAAATAGAGAACAAGGGATAGTCAAGGACAGAACTGGAAAAATTCCACACACAAAAACTGTGACCCACAACACAGACAGAGGAAAATGAGGGAGGAAGAAAAAAACCTGAAATCTGTGTGAGGCCTTACATTGGTTACTTCACTCAAAATCCAACATCAGACACCAGAGTACTAACATCCATGCAACAGTAAGATGAGGTGTCAAAATCTGTATTTTTAGATGGCACAACTCCAGTGATTTTAAATGGATAAATGGTATCAGAAAGCAGGACACAAACATGTGTGGAGAAAGGGCATGTAATGTAACCTTAATATATCAGATAGATAGCTGGGATGGTTGTTTGTGATAAAAGACCTCGAATGAATTGAGGAATCCAAAAAGTACTGAGGACTCAAAGAATACTTAGCTGCCAGTACCAAATGGTAGTTAATAAAGCTGCCATATAAAGAGCTATTATTGAAGGTGCAAAAACTCTTGTCAAAGAGCTAGGTCAGAAAACAAGTTATGGTAGGCACTTCTGATCAAAATGGGTTCAACATCTTTTCAATACACCATTCTTGATGTATATACCATTTCCATTGAGAAATGCCTATTAAAGGACCAAGGAATAAATAAAAGTGACATAGATACATACCAGCCTTTGATATTAAACCCTGGTGCTGTATGAAAGATTGCTTAATTTCTATGCTTGAAGCTAGAGACTTTGAATAGCTGGGCAAGTCCTGTCAAATCATGGCTGCCTCCACAGAGATGGCCTAAGAAGAAATGGATACTCCTGAAGGTACTGCAGAAGCAGAAACCAGGATGTAGGTGCTATCAACAAGCCATGATAATGGGTTGGAACAAACCCAGTTAATACCTTGAGTAAAAAATAAATAGTAGGGAAGACTGAGAATATTAATCCTAACCCTCTCCTATTCTAATGAATTGCTTCCATGCTTAAAGGTTAGTCAACTCTCTCATCACAGCTGCAAGTTGAGGGCCAAGCCAACAGAATCTAGCAATCAGTAATGTATTGTGTTGTGAGAATCTGTTTGGGTTGAGAAAATCAATCTGTTACTGCAGTCATCACCCATGGAGCATGTCAGACTAGTACAGTGATATGACAGAAGTGGTTCCAAGAAAAGAGGTACAAGAGAAACACAAAACACCATTACTGAATTGTCAAATTGAAGCCTGATATGTTTCCCCATAGTAAGCTCAGACCACGATGCATTATCTTTGGAAGAGCAACAAGGACTAAAACAATATGTAGGAAAATCTTGTCAATTATGGGTAGACCCTGAAATTCTTTTAACCCATCCCTGAAGCAAGGCATTCTTGAAGAGATGGAACTTTGGATGAGGGATTGGTATAAAAACTCATACCTTAGCAGCATCTCAACTTAATCCCTCAAGATAAAAAAAATAATCATGATCAAGAAAATTGGGAAATACAGGAAATCAGTCTGTATGAAAAGGATCACTTGCAGACTCATCCCAAAAGGCATGAGGGATTTGAATGAGATCACATTCCAAGAAGAGAAAGAAACTTCTGTGAGTGGGAAAAGGGGAGTTTAATAAGAATCGAGTTTCCTGTTTCATAGCAAAGAGGCAAATGTGAGTTAGTTAAGACTGATTGAGAGAATAAATGAAAAATCAAATATCCAGACTGACAACATATTGAATTAGGCCAAGATGGTTTCTGAAAGTAGAATCTGGGTGTGCTGTTCTGACAATAGACAAAATGGTATTAGCAGCAACCAGTCATCTATGGAATGGCATATGCACAGAGTTATTGAATGGAGGTGACAAGAGGAAACCTGTATGAATTGACAGAGCCAATGTAAAGCGTATGCTAGGCCAAAGGTAAAAATTCTTGAACTGTATTACCTAATTACTGTGCACACAAAAAAAACCTTAAAGTGGTTAGGCACCACCACTACAGCAATGTGCAGATGGGAGCCTGGTACAACAAATCTGGGCATCTAAAACCTAAAATCCCAATAAAAAATAACAACACAGACTGGGGAATAAGTAGCTTATGAAGTTATAAACTTAGGAGAATTAAGGCATTGATATAGACAAAAAAGATCAATGATGAACCCAAATATCAATGGGTCTTTCAAGGACCAAAAATGATGTAAATGAAACCCAGAAAGAACTAGCACCTTTTTCTCACTACCCCAACACCAGCCAAACACTGATAGCCCTCAAATTTTATTCCATTTCACGAGGATTTACTGCAGATGGAAACACTACAGATTGGGTAGATAATAGTTATGAAAAACTGACACAAGGGCCTGTCATGCTCTAGGATCTGTGGGTCAGGGTACATCCTGTCCAGAAATACTTGGAGTCTAGCCCCCATGAACCCTAAAGGCATACGATAAATATGAATGCCACTGGCGATGATCCAACTCTCTTCTTAGCCCCTTCAACAATTCATTGTCCCTCCCATGGTATAGAGCCTAAGACTCAACACAGTACCCCAAATGTAGCCTGACCAGTAACTTATATAATAAAATTATAATCTCATTGACTTGCATTCAATATTTATGTAGAAATAACTTTAAATCCTAATTGCCCTGTCAATAGCAACAGCACATTGTTTCAATGGCTTAACACACTGATCAATCACTACATCAAAGAACCTCAAATTCAGGAAAAGTTTAACCAGCATTTCAGTTTTTGGATTAATAACAAACATTTACACCAGTATTTCATTGTTAGGTTTCCCCTCAGTTAACATTATGTAAAAATTTAGTCTCGATAAAAATTCGAAATGTAACTAAAATTGTAATTTTGGTTATATCACCAAAAATTATATCACACATACCAATTATTTTTATAACAAAAAGAAACTGTTTTTTCTGGATGGTTTGGTTTGTGCAGGATATATATATTTTTAATGAAATAATCAACCTTAGCATAACTGTAAAAAATAAACTGTAGCTAAATAACTGCTGTAATAAGAAATGACAAATTTTATAAAAATATACAATTACAAAGTAACTTAACATTCATTTTCACCTATAACATCCTATGCTTTTGTTGACTTACCATTGACTGTACTCAACAAGACCTTCTGCACTTCTGCTGACTTGTCAGTAATGAAAGTAATTGGTATATGCCACTGATAATTATAAGAAGCATTTTGCTCAAAACGTTCACCGTGTTCTGGTAAGGTAACAACAAATCTTTGCTGCTTTACATAAAGTGCCCCTCCCTCACAAGAAACCACTAATAAAGGAAATCCTTTCTGCCATGTCCAGGTGCCCATGAGGGTGCTAATATTGATCTGTAAACTACTATCCATTACCTAAAAAAACAGGATTCTTTAGAGGTTTTGCTTCAGATTCAAAATAATACTTTAGCATATACTGAGTACTGCAAATTTCAATAAAAAAATTAAATGTTCAAAACAAACACTTATGCTTATGTAAGATAACACAAAATGAGCTATTTACTCAGTAATAAAATATTAATTTCAATTAATAATGTAATTGAGAATTGATTTTTGTACTAAAAACAGTGACAAAATAAATCTAGCTGAACAATCAATTTGTAATTGGTAACGAAAACATTTGAACAGAGAATCAATGATAGAATTAACTTATAAAAGTTCACCATATTTACATGTAAATTACAAACTCAAAAAGCATAAGCAGAAACAAAATACTGAATCAATAAATGAAATTTTCCAGAAAAACATAAAGAACAGCTCAAACAACTTAAGCATACTATGAAAAATATTGAAATTTAGCATTTTCCTTACTTGAAAATATCTTTCAAATGAATAATTACCTCTCCACAGAACAGATACTTAATATTTTACACCACTTCCATAAAAGTTTCAGAATGTGCACTAAGCCTTTTAACAAAACTCCCACTTCTAACTATATTAACATGTACTTGGCCAATCTATGACCAAATGAGTAGTAATCCTCAACGAATAAGAGAGGTTAGCATTTTCCTACACTGAAGATACATTTTTGATGAATACTTACTTTCTCTCACAAGATAGCTTTTCTCCATTAGCACTTCCCTATATCTGTACAAATTTTCAATACACACCCCTACCCTTCTACCTCCCACTTCTTCACATCCACAAGCAAATGATCATGCAATAGCTTTCCACAAAACAGACTATAACACCAGTATTGTTGTAGTTAGCACCCTCTTCACATCTGCACTCATCACTCACTTCAAGACTGGTCAGAAGACCTATGCTATATACCATCGAAATTGGGAAGGCTGGGTGAGAAATGTGAGTAATGTGGGAGGTAAGTGTCTATAATAAATACTTTTTCAGTGTAGAAAAATGCTAACTTATGCTAACTCATTCTCCTTTTAAGAAGTGATCATAGATAGATCAAAAGGTATTGAATCAAAAGAAAAAACATCACACCTCAGTGGGAGACACAACACTTCTGATACAGGTATACTCTCTATTATGATGAAGTCATCAATATAATAGGTGGAAACGTAAAGGAATCCTTGAACATGTATAACTAAGGAATAAGATTCTTGGGTGTCAAGTGGTATTTCGATCTCATCCAAAGCTAGACAGTATCAGGAATGGCACATCAGATCTGCAGTAAGTAGAGGAACACATATTTCTTCACCTCAAAATGGGAATTGGTAGGGAAGATGCCCTTCTGTACCTAGATTCTTCACCATATGCATGCATTTTCAACCTAACCCAACTGAGATCCACTAAGAACCAACATTCAGCAAACAGTAGAAAGGTGGAAAGCCATGGGGAATGACATCTCCAGTTGAAAACACGATGCCAACAGGGACAGTACTTCCAATTTGCTGTAGGAAGAGGATATCAGGCTGTACATAAGTGAGAAAATGTGTTGTATCCAGCTACAACCAGCACCAGATCTGCTGGGAACCAACACCCAGCTGATGGTAGGAAGAGGTACCACAAAGCTGGGATGCATTTTGAATCTAAAAACTGGTACCAGTGAGCATTTGTTATCCAGTCCATGACTAGAGGAGGAAAAACTTGCCAACCAACACCTGACCCACTGGGAATATACATCTTGAGATGGTAGAAAGAAGGAATGTCTCAGCCTGAAAGGCAAACTGCAGTTATAAATATATAACATACTTACGACACTGTGAAATGCTTCAACCAAAACCTGGAAGCATCTGGAAATTATCTTTAGTTCCATGGTAGGGAGGGTATCACAACACAGAAAAATTATGCATTGCAACAAACAAAACCAGCACCACCTGGAATTGTACACCAGGTGTGTAGCAGAAAGTGCTATACACCAGCAACATGTGCATAATGCCACTGCCCTTGGATTATGACTCAAGTGCCTTAACCACCTAGCCATACGGGGCCGTAAAAATACAAGTAAAACACTGTATAAAACAATAATTTTCACATTATTTTAACTAAGCATTAACATAAAAAAACTGGATGTAATTTTACAAAATTATGAGATGAAAGAGCAGAAAAGTTTTTAACATACACATCAATTTGACAGTTTTAATTGTCAATAATTTTCTTTTTGCCAAAAAAAGAAAATTTGGCCTTATTCAATGCTAATTAATTAAAAACTCACCTCACCAAAAGAGTTCCACAGATTTGTGGTTGCAGCATTGTCATACTGATATCTGTTTAAGTACCGTGTAATGCCTTCTTGCAAAACAGATAATCCAACAAAATTTTCAAGCATTAGAATAAGACTTGCACCCTATTTCAAAATTACACTTTATGAATGAATATAGCAAAACTCATTATAATTTCAAAATTTATATAATAAATTTATAAGGAGCAATAAAAGAATGCATATAGTTATAAAGAACAAACTGTAATAAATCCAGACAATTATAAATAGATAAGACAATTAAGGTAAACAAAACATTCTAATCTATTCATGGATAGGTAATTAAATATAACAAAAATATTAAATAATCACAATTGTCAGTGCATCATATCAAGTAGAAAGTTAAGTGTTCTAATAGAGAAGTAATTCTTCTTAATAACAAAATTAAGCTGCCATGCATATTATTTTCAAGATCATCCCTTACCTTTTAATCAGTATTTTTTTGTTGGTAAAGTATTCGGTATTTTAAATCTAAACAACACCTTATGCAAAATAGAGGCCAAATGGCTAGGTCAGAGATTCTAACATTTCAGACTTAGTCATCCTTAATTCAGAACTATAGATTCAAGAAAGAGAGCAAAACCATGCAGTCAGCTTCAGCCACCATCTATTATGCAGCTACTGAGACTTAATATTATGACTATTAACCCCACTGTTGAACGTGTTAGCTGTTTCTATAGCTTATGATGTCATGTTAACCAGTAGGTTATTCCTTTCTTTATAGAAATTTAGCCTAGATTCCATAAGATCTGGATGCTACTGTGCTTAAAATAAATCACTACTTTCATTGACTTTGTTATCAATTAAAATTTGCTCTTTCTTAGTACTATAAACAACCTGTACAATAAATTTTTTTTTTCCTTTAACAGTGAGAATACTAGTAAGAGTTCTTCCCTCACACTAATAGTTTTAAAGTTATAATGTCTTCTGTAACTTTTACTTAATGTTCACAAAAGAATGATAATGATTTTTTAACTTAATGTTCTATGTAGAAATTACTTTCAAGTACCATTTTAAGACTTCCTAGCACTTTTTGGTGCTAAAAATATAGAATGGTTTTGTATATGAAATGCAGGAGTTTTTACAGGAAAACAGCTTAAAATACAGAAAGTTTTAGTATGTCAAATACTCTAACTTGGAACATCAGATAAACAGTCCATGGTTACATGTGCATATATTGGACACACACACACACATATATAAAGTAAAGAAATAATAAAAGCAACAGCATGTTTAATATCAATGAACAAAATGGCTTCCACCACCTCTTACAGCTATCACATTCCAGTCTTTTATTACAAAATTAGGTGGGTAAATAATTTTATAACAAGCATAAAAATATTTGCACATTTCCACTTTGATGAAACATAAATTTCCAACTTGTTTTTCTTTAAAGAATTTTTTTTTATGGTATGAAATTAGAAAACAAAACAATTATACATCCCTTCTGGTGTGACATTGTATAAATTAATATAAAATGATAATATATTATAAACATAATACTGATATTCTTCAAACTAATTACAGTAACTTTATACATTGTGCAACATAGAGATGTATGATTTATCAGACCAGTATTTCAAATTTACTGATATCTCTAACATAACATCATATGATTAAAAATACTATACTTAAATAACATTCATGTTGGTTCTTCAAATCAAAGTACAAAATAATTGTCTATTTACTTAACAAATAACATCAGTCACCATACAAGAATTGGCTGAAGAGCTGTAGTGGTGCACAAATATGTCGAAAATAACTGACTTTATCAATATAGAATTACCATGATCATATCTTTCACTAAGATACAACTATAAAGACACAATGTTATAAAGTAAGCAGAGAGCATAGTTTACTTTACATTGCAACAAAAAATCCTTGAAAAGTCAGTTTTAGAAATAAACTTGCTCATAGAAGATATACCAACATCAAAAGACTCATATGATGAATGTCTTTTCTTCACATTCTATTCAGAAGATGTTGAAATAGATGATTTATCAGATTAGGTCATTTTCTATTTCTGTGAAAAAGTTGAACTATGATATGAGCTACATGGTTTATCAGACGTCTTCTTTGATTTATCTCAGCAAGATATGACTTCACAAATAGAAGGTCCTTGTTTTGGTTTATGAAGGGCAAAGTTTTCTCTAGTAATGTACTTCTTTTTGAATTTATACTGTCTTTTGTCTTTTTGTATAATGCTAATTCTCCTTTAGCATTTTCTTTGATTTTTTATTGCAGAATCAAACATAATATGAGCACTCATTTATTCTTTTCTTCTGTTCTTGTAGATGAGCACTGTATGTAGTACAAAAATGCCTTGCAACACATTTCAGGTTATGTGTAAATGGTAAGCTCTCTGACTCGCTACTGAGTTGGCCATGAAACTTGATAGAAACCTTATACCATAAATGGTGTCCTCTAAAAGCTTAGATCTCTCTTCGGTAACAATATCTGCATAAACAAATAGGGAGTGCTCAACATCAGCATTGCCATGATGAATAATGAGACCAGACTTTGCAACTTTAAGCAAGTTTGGGTACTTTAGGCTTCCATTCAAGGTTTTCAAACAAACAAATTTCACCCAGTAAAGGTCCACTCTTCTAGTGGTCTCAATGCTGTCTACATCTATGCCAAAATCACAGCTTTTCTACACATAATTCACTGTAGCAACAACAACATTCTTTTTCAATCCTTCAGTTAACTGAACTATTATTAATCTTGTTTTCTAGAGCTTTCTTCATTGATGATTTAGGTACCTAATTTTGCATAATGCTTTACTGGAGAATGACAACTTTTTGGTAAGTTGTCCATTTACTGCTTCAAAAAATGTAATGTAATTTTAACTGGATCTATATTTATCAGTTGGGAATATGGGACTTGGTTTTTCCTACATACATCAATTGTGTGAATCATGCTTCCTCTCTTTTGAATGGCACTAAGCTTGCCAAATATCATCATTACCTTCTGCAAAATGTCATTCATTTCATCATTACTATAGATGAGTAAGAAATTTTTCAAGGAATGGTGCAACAGGATTCAGAAAGTATAGCTGAACAAAGGTTTCTTTCATTTCTATCACTAAAAATTGACATACTCATTTGAAAGAGCCATTTATGAGTGTCATCTTATCAATTTGTTTGTCCAAGAATTCTACAAACGTCACAATGGCACTATACTGTTTTACTAATCTCATCACAGTTAGAACTAGGGGTCAACCAATGGACTTCAAAGTCATGTTGAAACATGGCACGTTCTATGTCTAGATCAAGCTGCATTTTCTTACAGTCTTCCCACCTTGCTGCTGTGATACTGAACACTCAGCACAGATCAAAGAATATGTTGGAAATTGCAAATCCATACTGTTATAGTCTTTTATCAAAAGCATTGTGTATGATATGTAGATTGCAGGAGCCAATATCAAAAGGCCCCTGACAATGTTGCATTCAACTTGAGGTTCAATTTGTTATATGTTGTTTTCTTTATGTTCTGGCAACCTGACCCAAGTGTAAGTCACTTCTTTAATAGTAGATTGTCTTTTTCTATTGTTTTTAACATATCACTCGCCACTCAAGTTGCATATCTTCAGCCAGTTCTCAAATATAGTATTGTCCCATACCACAGGCAAAAGACAGGACAGTTTTGTCTGCCCTAGGCTAAACTTTTTGTCTATCGCTTTATAACAAAACATGGTCTAAAATGTTGAACTTATTGTTTCATGTGATCTGAATGCAAAATTCTCTTTGGCAACTTTTGCAGCCAATACTGTTTTAAACTCTACTACATAATCATTGGTACATGACAAGGGCATTTGCTTGATTGTTTTTGTCTGTTCAGATTTACTGGTAGTTTCCATAGTGACTGTCGCTTTAGTTGCTGATAGATAAGAGGAACTTTCTCCAAGTTTGACAGTAGATGCACTTGGTTTAACAGTGGATATAAATTTTTTCTGCTTACTATTAATTTTACTTTTATAATTCTTAGCATTTACACACTGAAGTAAAGAAGCCTTTTCAGTATTATCCACACTCAATTGACAAAAATCAGAGACAACAATATGCTGTATATTGGTCTTTGCCAGGCTTGCACCAATCTCCACACCCTGGATTTGAAAGTTGTCCTTTCACCTGGCATTTTGATCTACTAATCTACTATTACCTATGAAGCAAACTGAGTTCACTATAATATCTGAAAATGAAAAGTAAGGTTACATTCACATATTCCCTACTTAACATTCCTTCAGTACAAAATAGGATCCACTAAGAAGAAATATTTATAACAACATTATGTTTGATTTGATAAATATGTTCCTCAAACAGTTCATGAGTTGACTAAATTTACTCATAACTGTAGAAAACCAGTTTGTTAAATATATGTAGCCACAGTAGAAATAGGTTTTCATTTGTCATTAATCTAATAACTACTACATGCATCTATGATATCTTCTAATTTGCATCTAATACATAAGACAATTTGATACAAAATATTTTCATGCTTTAATATGTACATATGCATATTGTTTTTGAGATACATTTCAATTAATGCAGAGCAAACCCTGCAGTCTAGTAGTAGTCTAGTAGTACAAATAGGTACAAGAAAAAATATATGAATTTAAGCCAAATTTGAAATTTAAAGGAATCTGGGCCAAAATATCAGATTATAGGAATCACTAGGAAGTCTGCATTCGAGTGAGTTAACAGTAAGTTTTGTTTTGATATACTTCTGTTATTCTCAAACAACAAGTCAATTCAATATTTGTGAAAGCCTATAGATTAACTGCCAAAAGTAATTTACTCATTTTAATTAAATTTTCTGTCTAAAAATCATATAAAACTTGTGAAAGTTATCTTTATTAATAATGAATATTTTTTCTGTCACTTTTTATTCTTCATTAAACTGTTGTAGGCCATGTCTTTTCTACTTAGCTTTTTGTATCAATACTTACTAGAGGAAGGTGAACTGAATAGCATCTGTAATTTTCTCATATATATATATATATATTTCTCATTTCTTCACTAAAACACAAACTATATTTATGAAATACAAAAGTAGCATGCAACTCAACTAATGAACTCACTGGTTCAATAAGTAGTAAAGCGAACATACACTTTTCATCTGTTAATAATCTCAAGAGTCTTGTCTAATTCACACTTTTTATCATTCAGATTGCCTCCTAAGCTTTCAGTTACTGTTTTTAGGGATATTTATGAAGTTTAGAATACCAACTGTTAGTTTGTGAAATCACACATACACAGAACTTATAGTTGTATAAATAATTACTTTCACAGCAAAAAGCAAACATAATTCTTTTATTAACAATTCAGAATAGCCGATTCAACTGTAGAAACCATAGCAGCAACATGATCAAGTACAATAATGTTATGATCATTATCACTAAAATGTTCATAAGTCATACAATCCAGATCATATAATTCTACGAACTGAAAGCAAGTACTTAAAGTGCAATTTTCCTAGGAGGTTCTCAAATGAAGAAAAAAATCATTCTCAACCAGCCAGCTAATTAACTTCTTAAAACTGTTATATTACAATACAATAACCAATTATGTTTATATGAGCATCCAAACTTTCACATGCCCTTATTATTTCTGCAGTATCTTGGTCAGCAGGTCTATGAAAAAAATCAGTAAGAGCAATGTTCTATTATTTTTGTCAGGAATCTTAATTTATATACACCTGAATGAGCTATGTATTGCTTATTTATGAATCCCCCTTCCCATTGCTTTTAGTTGCCTTGCTATAACCATCTCCACGTACAACTTTAGGTGTTTTTTTGCAGTCAAAGTTAGGAAGATCTCCTGAGAGAACTATAAAAACTATCTGATATGTCTTGTATTTAAATCTCAAATATAACTTCTTCTATTAGATTAATGTCTCATTAGTTTTACATAGAAATTTGATGAGAGAACTAAATCAAACAAACAAATGTTCAAAAATACACTTAATAAATATTAGTGAGCTTGTTCATCCAAAAGGTTGAAATATATATGAAAAATCAATAATATGAATGATAGCTTTAAGCAAAATCTTTACTCTTAGTATTTGCTGCTTTATTTAAATTTCAATTACAAAGCTTTGATCTAATTGAAACACGAGTAACAAGTATACTTGAATCAATTGATATTAACTTAACAAACAGTAAAAGTGTTAGATTATTAAGCTGAAGTTTAAATTATTTGTACTGGTATTATTTTAGTTTACATAATAAAAGTTATATCTGATACTGCGGTTTCTCCTTCTTTCATCAGTCAAGTATTTCAACAGTTATTACAAATTCATATCTTTAATGTCTAAAATCATCAATTACTAGAAAAAGTTTTATAAATTATACAGTAAAACTTTGTTATAATTTTTTTTGAAAAACAATCATGTTTTACTAAAATAATAAATTATTAGAGAAGTTAAAATATCCAAATCTTATGTTTATAATTTAAATTGCAAATTTACTCCAGTGATTACTCAAGTAAACATTTTAACATAAATATTTATAAATTTAAATTTAAAATCAAAGTTAAATCCCAGCAGTACATTTTTATCTAAGTCAACAAGTACACAACCTAAGAACAGAATCTGAATAAAAGACAAGTTCATCTTTATATTTTACCTTTATAGGGGGTATAGGAGCATAGAGAAATTTAGATTTACGTGGATCTTCATGAATAGAATTAGTTGTCACAGGATGAGTAGCTCGCAAGCTGTCTATTCGAAGAGCACGTTGAACAGTATCCAAAACAAACTGCTCTCTCTGTAAATCAAGAAACAATCCATGTCAAAACTATTACAAAAATTTGAAGAATAAAAAATATATGAAGAGACATGCAAACTTTAAAACATATAACCCATTGTAAAAGTATCACTATACAAACTTCTCAGAATTGAAAATATTTGTTCATATATAACACCATTGACTAAATTAACCTTTTTTCATTTACATGCCATAAATATATAATTTTATGTATAAAAACTTCTGTTTTCATGACCAAGCTGCTGATCTCAAAATTCCAAATAATATTAATAATTCTTAATAAATGATAATAAATGTTTTATTTCTAAGTATAAATCACTTTTTACAATTACCACTGTCACTAAAGATTGATCTAATATAATATATTCCTGTCATTTCAAACATGGGGAAGTACAATGGGAGACAGTGCAATAGGTAACCATGGAAACCCTATTTTACAAAGCAAACTGCCCCTGATTTATTCAATTGTGATTTTGTTTTGGTTTTAGTTTTCCTTTTAACTTTGGATTTACTTTTATTTTATAACTTTAACTTATAAGAGTGGTAGCACACAGTGATCTTGTTCAAAAGAGAGAGAGAGAGTTTATTAAAGTTTCAATTGATCTCCCTCTATCTTACCAGTCCAACACATTAATTACATATACACTTGTCCTTGTTTTATCCTTAATTGTTTGTATTTGTCATATTTTTTCATTTTGTATTAAAGATTGTAGCTTTTTTTATGTTTTGACTCTTTCCCTAGCATGAACTCTGTTGAAGTTCACAGGGTAAGAGACACACATTCTGTTAATTACTATACACGTACCAAAAGTCTCATCTAAAATGAAAACAGATGACTATTGTTAACATTTTTCAAATTGAAAAATCTTTCACAAAAATATGGTACTAACCATCTGCCAGTCACTCCTAAAGAAATTTACACCCAGGTCCTTGGCATATGATGCAAATCCTTCATTAAGCCAGATGTCATTCCACCATTCCAATGTAACTAAGTTTCCAAACCACTAGAAAAATAAAATACTATACATATATGTTACTAACTAGAAAAATAATTTCTTTTGTTACTTGTAACAAACAATATCATGGTCAAACAAAAGATGATATCTAAGATATTGTAAGTAGTGTATCTTCAAGTAGGTATGGCAAATATTCAGCAAACAAAATTTTAAATTCAAATACCTTAACTATATATATGATTTACCCAACATACATTGGTCTTGGGGAGAAATTATTTAACTACCACAAGAGGTTACATGTTTATTTTTTGCAAAACAACATTTTGGTTACAGGTTTTCTAACTGACATAAATATATCATTCTTTTCTTTATTTCTTACACCTTATGTAGTTTGTTCTTGAATATAGTATTGCATTTTTCATTTCACACATATTTTAGATAAAGACATCAATTACATAACATATAGTAAGTCAATGAGGTAATATTAGTTTAATTTATACAATTTACAAATTCTCACAAACCAATTTATCTTCTTCATATCTTACCTGATGAGCTAGTTCATGAGTAATAACTTCAGCTACATGCTGCTGACTATACGAAGATGACAAAACAGGATCATACAATAATGCATCCATGGCATAAAATATTAGTCCCCAGTTTTCCATGCCTCCATATGGGAAATCAGGTATGGAAGCCATGTCTGAAACCATTGAAAAACCTTTTGAATACATGCTCTTGCCAAATTAAAAGAAAAAAAAAAAGGCACAAGTTATATTCTTCTTTAAACATTTTAAAAGAAGTATTTTTATTGTGTAATGAATATTTCTCCACAGGTTTATAAGGTGGGAGAAAATTAAGATATTTCTTGTACAAAAACATCTAATACTTTAACAAATCAACAGTTATATACTGCGAGGTCGGATATATAAGAAATTATGCTCTGTATATATACCTCCAATTTTGGGCGCCTTGCATAAAACACCTATTTTATTCAGTATATTTAAATATATACTAGTTACAGTACTCTTAACTCAGGTCTTATGCAGTTCAAGTCACAATGTTTAGAAACCCTGTCTTTTGTTTTTTAGTATAAATTGTATGGATCATTAACAAAGTACTTTAAATACAACCTCCCCACACACATACCCGGTCCACCAAGGCGCGTTCGATGATATACCCATCTTTTTCACTTTCAGTGGCCGATCCAATGTGGTGGGGGTGACAAGATATCTGATATATACATACTTTAGGAACCTTTCACTCCCTATACACAGAGTAAGAAAAATGCAGCAACATTTCACACTAAAATTTACACCAGACTGTAGCTTTGTTAATATTATTAATAATACTTAAGACTTAAGTCTAAATGTATCATGCAAGTTTTAGGCCTAGATCTAGAGATCTATACTAGAAACAGAGTACTCAAACATAAATTTACCTAAAAAGATACGTTATTAACTTTATAGTACTGTGTTTAGTATTGACAATGAAAGTAAGTTTCTTCTGGCTTGACATATTACTATTACTGTATGAGGAAGGCAACTGGGTAAATTTGAAATGTAAATACTGCGAAAATTGTCACGATCGTAGCACTAGCACGTGCAACAACGTCAACTACGATCATTCTCAAAACTATAACAAGCGCATACGACAATAAAGACCTCATCACAGCGAAAACAAAATGGAAACCTCAATTTTGTTTGTTTGTTTAGGAATTTCGCACAAAGCTACTCGAGGGCTATCTGTGCTAGCCGTCCCTAATTTAGCAGTGTAAGACTAGAGGGAAAACAGCTAGTCATCACCACCCACCGCCAACTCTTGGGCTACTCTTTTACCAACGAATAGTGGGATTGACCGTCACATTATACACCCCCACGGCTGGGAGGGCGAGCATGTTTAGCGCGACGCGGGCGCGAACCCGCGACTCTCGGATTACGAGTCGCACGCCTTACGCGCTTGGCCATGAGAAACCTCAATAGCCAAACCACTTGAATATCTTTTAAGCAGAATTAGAGTAAATTAAGCTACGAGACCTTGGGAATGATAAAATATATCAATCGAAAGGGTTTGATCTCCTGAGTTCAAAACTGTGATTAGATCTTAAATTGGTCAAGAGATGACAGAGCTGGCACATAGCGAAATGTCTGCGGACTTACAACGCTAGAAACCTGGTTTTGATACTTGTGGTGGGCAGAGCATAGATAGCCCACTGTGTAGCTTTGTTCTTAATACCAAACAAATGTGTACTTGAGAAAAATCAGAGCCGTTCTCTGAGTGGGGTCTATAGACACCTGGACCCCCACACTTCCATTTAAATCCGCTGCTATTTTGTAAAGTTTGTTTGTTTGTTTTTTAATTTCGCACAAAGCTACTCGAGGGCTATCTGTGCTAGCCGTCCCTGATTTAGCAGTGTAAGACTAGAGGGAAAACAGCTAGTCATCACCACCCACCGCCAACTCTTGGGCTACTCTTTTACCAACGAATAGTGGGATTGACCGTCACATTATACACCCCCACGGCTGGGAGGGCGAGCATGTTTAGCGCGACGCGGGCGCGAACCCGCGACCCTCGGATTACGAGTCGCACGCCTTACGCGCTTGGCCATGAGAAACCTCAACAGCCAAACCACTTGAATATCTTTTAAGCATGATTAGAGTAAATTAAGCTACGAGACCTTGGGAATGATGAAATATATCAATCGAAAGGGTTTGATCTCCTGAGTTCAAAACTGTGATTAGATCTTAAATTGGTCAAGAGATGACAGAGCTGGCACATAGCGAAATGTCTGCGGACTTACAACGCTAGAAACCGGGTTTTGATACTTGTGGTGGGCAGAGCATAGATAGCCCACTGTGTAGCTTTGTTCTTAATACCAAACAAATGTGTACTTGAGAAAAATCAGAGCCGTTCTCTGAGTGGGGTCTATAGACACCTGGACCCCCACACTTCCATTTAAATCCGCTGCTGTCTTGTAAAGTTTGTTTGTTTGTTTTTTAATTTCGCACAAAGCTACTCGAGGGCTATCTGTGCTAGCCGTCTCTAATTTAGCAGTGTAAGACTAGAGGGAAGGCAGCTAGTCATCACCACCCACCGCCAACTCTTGGGGTACTCTTTTACCAATGAATAGTGGGATTGATCGTCACATTATAACGCCCCCATGGCTGAAAGGGCGAGCATGTTTAGCGCGACTGGGATGCGAACCCGCAACCCTGAGATTACGAGTCGCACGCCTTAACACGCTTGGCCATGCTATTTTGTAAAGACTAAATTATGTTTTTTTTAATTTTTATATCGTAAACTTAATATTACTATTGATATTATTAAAGTTAAAAACAAAAGTTTTCATCTAATTCATTTCCAGGAAAGAAAGAAAACAACTTAAAGCTGGATATGGCAGATGTTGTGTGGTTGACATTAAATATTCTTCTTTGCTTTCCCTCATGTGTTCCTAGGACTACTAGCTATCTTACACAAACTATATTTTCAACTTAAAATGAAATTGAATATATATATATACATCCTGGGAGATATTTCATTTAATCATATGACTTACATGCATTTATTTTGCAGATGAACAGCGTATTGGAAGTATATTGGAATAAGAGTTGATTCATTTCTCTTAAAAGCTTTCAAGTAAAAATAAGGATGATTGAATGAAAACATAAGTTCAGTGAATGAGCATTATAGATCAGTTTAAAACTTCTAAGGCCCTTTGGGAATGTTAGTAAAAAACATTATAATTTCAATATTAGAATTTCCAGTTTATCTTAATGAAGAGTAAGTTCTACCAATCAACCTTTCAATGTGATAATAGTGGGTGTTTTATGTAGAGAAATACAAATTCAACCTACCAAGCTTTGGCAAAGGATAGGAGATGTTTAGAAAATCCTCAAAATACTCAAGAACCTTTATGCCACATTCTAAAGCATGCGCTGATCGACTCAACTGGTCTTGAGGCACGATTACTCTTATCTGTAAATTACAAAGAATAAAATGACGTTGAAACCTGTCACAGCAATAGCAAAGTTTTTTTACTAAAAATGTAATGTGTCCACTTACGTTTCTATTGTTCTGTTTGAAAAAAAGCAAATAAATAAATAATGCTTTCTTACTAACCACATTTCTCAACGTTTCTTTGTATTATAGCCCTTTTCGTTAAAACCAGCTCTATAAACCATAAACAGATTGATTCAGATTATCAGATACCGTTATTTTTAAAACATTTCACTTCTATACCACTAATGCTTCTAGTTGGCATATCATAACTTAATAAGATCGTATATAATTTTGGAACTACGGTACCGTGCCGAGATTGTTTACGCTAAAAAATAGAAGATCGAGTACATATATAGAAATTATTTCACAACTGGTGTGTTTTAGCAGTTACTCTTTGCACTTTTTTTTTTACCATTTGTTCCAAGATCAATCTGATGCACTCACACCTGACAGTCCTGTCTGGCAACAAGACATTGGCATTTGAAAAATTTGTTACCTAACAAACTACAGTTGAAACATAGAGTGTTTTGTTATGCTCTTTACACATTTAGGAGTTCAAATCTTAGTGCAACTATGGCAACTGGGCCTGTGAAGTCCTATTATCTCATGGTTAACTTTAATGGCTGCACCATACCACAGTTGTTGTCGCTTTAGTATTGTTCAACATGACTTCTTGATGTTGAATTATCACTGAAACTGCCTACACAAGAAAAGAAATATCCCTCAGACCCATGAGGCGATGTATGAATTTTCTTGGTCGGCTCTCCATGAACATGCTGATAAAATTCTTATCGTAATCTATTGGAGGCATAATTCATCTATGTACGTGGCCATATTTTCATGAGGCCTTCTTATTCAAGCTTTGAACTCGACCCTGTTAATTTTTAATATATATGGCTCAACTTTATCCTAGTCATTGAGTTGTCCCTCGACCTAGTGCATTAAAGCATTGAATGTGGGAAAAGTTAGACTCAGCATTAGACTTGAAGCATCCTCAGTGCGTTTTATTAGTCTGAAACGTTCCTGGCAAATGCCCATATACCAAGTCTGCTAGATCATGGTAAGACATTAACTTCTCCACTGATATATTATCTCAATCTTTATTTGATATGCATATCTCAACACTTTCTTCTGTTACAGGTGACTGAAATCAATGCTTTTCGACAACTGAGCTAACTAATAAGCAGCTTGGTGCTCCATAGAAACAATCCCAACATTCAGGTTGATTCACACCACTACGATCCTGCTCTGCTACTCAGTACTCGGGAAGTGATCACTACATATCATCTAGCAGCATTCTAGATTTTTCCTAGCCACCTATCAATTTCTTATTCTCCAAGGACAAATAGAGAACATGGACATGGATGGTGATAGTCTCGGTCTAGGACCGTGTCTTTCCTAATACTTTCCACTTTTTAAAATTGAGGCTTCACATCACCTCCAACTTTTTCCTCTCTGCTATAAGTTATTCATGGTCTCAAAAAGTGTCCTTCCGTGATTACTATTTGTAAACGTTGTTGTACCAGAGAATCAAACATAAAAGAAGCATGTTGAAACTAAACTTCACAAAAAATATAAATCTTTGGATCACAGTATAAAAAAGTCACTGAAGTCTGGTAAGTAGTTTACAAGTACTTGCAATACTGGAAATGTTATGAAGTGTAATAGTTTATATGTGGATAGTAAAAGAAACACAGATACCCAACTGAACATATAAGCAATGTCTATGTTAGAATAAAATTGTCTAGTTTCTATTTCGTAGATGGGCTTCACAGGACAAGAACAAAGTGGAATTTCAATTCCTACCAAGTTTCTAGTTTGGTATTCCACAATCCTTAGATTAGTTACCCTAAAAACTATTCTAAATAATAAATAAAATACAAAGAACATCCAGCTCATATTAACTTGTACAAGTATCTGTATCAGTTATTAAGATGAGTTTGTCTCAACCCAGAGAACAGACATAGGCAAGTACAGTTTATTTCATGGTTAGGAACCAATAACATCATGTAAGTTTAAAATTAATTTGTAAGTAATTTATAATGCTTTATTTGTATCTCTATTTTGATTATATTATTGTTTTATTAAGAGTAATCTTGCATTAAGAAAAAACATCAACAGCAGTTAATTTGCTACCATCTTCATGGAAGTCCTGAGAAATATTCTTCATGCACTTACGGCAGATAAGATTAAATCCTAATTCTTATGGGTGGGACATAACTTGGTCATGTGGTAAGGACAATCGGCTCGCAATATAAGGATTCGAAACCTCGTCACCAAATATACTAGATCTTTCAGCCATGAGAGCTTTTTAATGTCGCAGTTATCGATGAAAGAATTGCCCAAGAGTTGGCAGTGAGTAATGATGACTAGCGGCTTTCTTTCATTCTTTCATTGTTAAATTACGGACAGCTAGGTCAGATAGCCCTCGTGTAGCTTTACGTGAAATTCAAACCAAATCAGTCTGACGTGATCATGTGGTCAGGCACTCAACTTCCAATCTGAGGATCACGGGTTCCAATTCCCATCACACCAAACATACTTTCAGCTGTAGGAGCATTATAATGTTGCGGTCAATCCCACTATTCGTTGATAAGAGAGTAGTCCAAACGTTGACGGTGGGTGGTGATGACTAGCTGCCTTCCCTTCTAGTCTTAGACTGATAAATCAAGGATGGCTAGCGCAGATAGCCCTCATGTAGCTTTGGGCAAAATTCACAAACAAATCAAACCAAACCAATATTTGACATTACAAAAATTCTTAAAAACAAATTCTACCTATCCAGCTTTATTCACTGACTTTTTTTTCATTTAAGCTTGTTCTCTTTAGACTATGATCGACACATCCTTTGTAGACTACAATCTTCGGATTTTCAATCACTTTGCATCTGATTACCAAGAATGCTGTGAGTGAGACCTTTAAAAACAATAATAATATAGTCTTGAAAAACAACATTTGTATAAATTAAAACACTTACATCAACTCCACTTTTTGTCTTCCTTTGCACTGTATCGAAATCACACACAAGAAAAGCAACGAGATAGGTGCTCATACGCACAGATGGGTTGAAAACTGACAACGTTAAGTTATTCCCATATGGTAGTGACGTATTCAAATAAGTATTGAAGTAGGTATCATAATGCTTTTCATGAACAATCTGAAGAGAGAAGGTTGATTTCATAGCTGGTTCATCAAAGCATGGAAAAGCTTTACGAGCTCCCATTGCTTGAAATTGGGTGACAGCAATATACCTGAAAAACATGTATATGGAGATACATAGTATTGGAAATATTATGAAAACTCACAAGTAATACCCATACATTAATCGCAAATACTAAATAAATAAAATAATTGGCCATTTTATCACTAGTATAATACATTTAAACTACAATAACAACAAAAACGAATAATCTGTAAAATGCAATGTTTTGTTTCTGTTTGAAACAGTGCCACACACCTAATTTCTATAAGTTTGTCATTTTAATGTAAAGTATTATTTGAAACTCCCTTTATTGCACACAGTTTAGTCACGTTTTGATTTTCTTTGGCTAAGACGCACTCCAAACACGTTTTTTTTTTCCCCCTAACAAGCTTCACTGTACATGTACATTGACTCTGAAACCGTTTTTTCCCTGTGTCATCGAATTTTAGTTGATTATTACCAGTCAACTTGAATTTGAATTCATCTATAAAGAGCAATTCTTTTAGCCATATTTAAAGTTTGGCGGTGCCCATCTCAGCCGTTTGTTAAGCCTCATTTGTAATGATTTCTGAACAACTACACATCTATTAAGGGAGGCAGGAGATATTTTTGCCTGGGTCCACTGTACATCAGGGAAATCAAGAAAGTGGTAGAGAATGTGTGTACTAACTTACTAAGCATTGAAGGATACGCTAACAGCACATTCAATCACTTCTGAATGTACGTCACTTTATTCTGAAAACTAAAATTATTTGAGGCAGAAACACATATCAGCTATTCTCTGGGACCCACGAAAGCTCTTGGCGACTATACACTCAGACCACTTCATACTAATACGTATTTTACTGTTTTAGAGGTAACATTCACATATGCACTTACAACTAGGTCATTAGCAAGATCAATATTGGATTCTCACGTAGCTTGTAAAGAGTATATCCTGAACTACTTAACGTCACTTTGGAAGAATTTGGGCTTTCTACAGCTTCTATTATTAACAGCAATAGTTTCATGTACTTCCTTCAAAGTTTTCAAAAACCCCCACTGATACACGAACTTTTAAAATCTCACCACAACCTGTTGCGTGGGGTAACCTTCATTAACTAGAAACATTTATTGCTATATGTTTATCGTGTGGAGTATCTATCTGTCTAGGAGCTATTACCTCTGGGAGTTTGTTTTTCCTGGCAGGTGTTTTGGTTTACCTTTCTCAACCTTACTTTATGTTACGTTTCTGAAATAATTAGGAACGCTCAGAAAATGCTCCGTGAGCTGAATTATTGCCTTCACTTTTTTAGACATTATTAAGCACTATTTATCTGAATAAACAACGTTCTTTATGTACTAAAGTAAAATAATATAAAAAAACCGGGGGAAAAGTAGAAGACTTTGTATCTCAGAACGGCTGGTATGGGTTTGGTTTGTTCTGAAGTTACACGAGTGTTATCTGCGCTAGCCGTCCGTAATTTACCAGTGTAAGACTAGAGGGAAAGTAGCTAGTCATCAGCACCCACCGCCAACTCTTTTACCAACGAAAAGTGGGACTGACCGCGACATTATAACGCCCCCACGGCTGGTATGGGTATTAACATTTTTACTAATAAAGCAGAGAACAACGATTCGACCTTCTCTGCTTTATTAGTTAAAGTAGTAGTACCCATACCAGCCATTCTGAGATACATTTTTATTTCAAGCGGGTTACTCATTATTAATAGAAGAAAAACTTTGTATTGTACTACTTTAGTTGATGAAAATTCATTTTTTTAACAAGTATCTCAGTAATTAACTTTCTATAAGGTTTTAGAGACATCTTGATTGCTTTGTTTTTAATTTTGATGTGTCATTTAGAATGATTTCTACATTGTTGCACAACCAAAAACGTATTATAACATAACATTGTGAAAATGAAACCTCTCACACCAGAACGTTCATTGCCAGATTACCCATTTCGCACCACGGGCCTGGGCTCTTGTCTTAAATGAATCCCATAAATATCGAATTGTGCTCTTTTCGCAAATTCTTGCATGTGTTTTTATTTTGCGAATTCACCAACAAAAAAAAATGTTTTTAACAGAATTTAACACTTGCACTATACTTGGCAAAAATAAACATATAGATATCTTAAAAAATGTAATTTGTATAGATTTTACATTTCTTAATATTGTAATTAAACATCTTTTTTCTTGTTTTCATTAAATATATTTGAAGTCTTATTCACAAAAATTGTTATTCTATTAACCAAAATTTAATGAAGTAAATTATTCCAGCCCCTCGCTAGTACGAACGTAAGTCTATAGATTTGCAACGCTAAAATCAGGGGTTCGATTCCCCTCGGTGGGCTCAGCAGATAGCACGGTGTGGCTTTGCTGTAAGAAAACACACACACAGTTATTTCAGAATGCGAGATATGGCACGAGATATAAATTCCATGTTGTTTTTAACCGGTTTCACCATATTGATTTTTACATAGGTGAATTTTGTTATGAAATTGATCGTTGATAAATTCAAAAAGTCGTAATTATAAAATAATTTCGTTAATCTAGCACAGAGGGTTGCGGATTCGAATCCCCGTAACACAAAACATGCTTGCCCTTTCAGCTGTGTGAGCATTATAATCTTACGATTAATCCCACTGTTCGTTGGTAAAGGGTAACCCAAGAGTTGGAGGTGAGTGGTGATGAAGAGCTGCATTCCCTCTAGTCTTACACTGGTAAATTATGGACGGGTAACGAGGATAGCCCTCGTGTAAATTTTTGCGAAATTCAAAACAAACAAACAATCTGACATTGACAATGTTTGATACGAGTACATGTAATAGGAGTAGAAGGACGTAGTATAGGTTTTCTATCCCTTTAATTAAAATTAAAAGTTTTAAAAAGGTGTCATTTTTTCACGTTTCACCTTTTAGACGCAATGTAGCACTCAAATGAGTTACTAACTTTCTTTAAGTAGTAAGTAGAGTCTTGTATAAAAGCAAGAGCCTTTTTGTCCGGTTCTCTTGATTGTCTGCAATTAGTTTGTTTTGTTTTTAATTAGGCACAAAGCTACACAATGGGCTATCTATGCTCTGCCCACCCGGGCATCGAAACCCGGTTTCTAGTGTGTAAGTCCGCAGACATACAACTGTGCCACTGGGGGGCCTGTTTGCAATTAAGCACGAAGCTACACCAAAAGGCTATCTCTGCTCTGCCCACTACAGATATCGAAACCCAATTTCTAACACTGTATATCTGCAGACATACTGCTGTGCCACTCAGTGGTATCTTGAAGGAACAGCAAAACAGTTAGAAATTCAGCAATTATATTTGACGAATAATATAAGCACTGAAGCCCTTAGTTTGTACACCTTCCGGTAGTTTAAGTGACATAACTGTCACACAGCATTAGCTTGGATATGCTATGGAGTCAAGACAAATTGAATATTGAAGTTAATGTTTGCACTAGGAATTTCAGATTTCTGTGTATTTAGATCTTTTAAGTTTTTATTTGAAGTTCTTAATGTTCTAGGATTACAATTATTAAAGTTATTGTGCAGTGTTAGTAGTTTAACTGAGTGTTTACCCTTAACATTCGTCCTCGTCTGATAGAGTAGTAGTAAGCTTTCACTGTCACTTTCTTTGCTTATGTCTGCCTTAATCGAACGAGTTTTAAAGTGTGTTTACCATTAAGTGTGAAACGTTATTAGAAAGACGTTTGTTTCGCTGTTGTTAGATCCATTTTTCCGAAGTAAAGCTGTTTGGGTGAAATCCAAGTTTAAAGATTTATTTCTAATAGATTATTTAAACTTAACTTGAGATACCTGAGGATGACAAAATATTGTTGTACAATAAAGTTGTTTTCATTACTCACTCAAACCTTCTCCAAACTTTTACTTTTAAAAACTTATTTCATCAAATTCTAGTTTGTTCTACTTTACTTACAAAGGAAGAATATACACTAGAAAGAATCACATTACATATCATTATAGTTCTTACTAGCTTTTCACTCTAAAATACACACTGATTACTCGCTCCGTTGCTTATTGTGTTGTAAATTGTGAGAGTGTTACTAAATATCTGCTATTTGTGTGAACTTGTGTCTCGTCTCTTTATTCATGTCTCGGCTGTTGTAACTCGAGGAGAAATATACATTTAAACTCGATACCTGAGAATCTTCGATTATTATTGGACCTAACTTTTCTGTTCTGTTGGTTATGCGTAAGACACCTCAAAATCACAAACTTGGAGATTACTTAGCTTTTCTTCCAAACACATACTCAAAAATAATTCACTTATCAAAGAAACCGTCCCAAGTTTTAAAATCACAATATTCTGACGTTTTAAATATAGTGTATACTTACATCACAGATCTCCTTGAATATTATATATACGTGTTGTCAGTCACTGTACATATAAATAAATATATAAACGTAAGTTACAATTCTTTGACAGATTGCTTAGGCAGAGTATTCATGATGAAACTTTGTAAAATGGACGGCAAATGCCTGTTGTGGAGACACAAGTGTGAAGGAAGACTTTCGAAACGTTGTTCTCTACACTTGTGTCTCAACAACAGGCAGTTGCCGTCCATTCTGCAAAGTTTTATTGTCTAAGTTACAATACTTTTCAGCTTTAATAACAGAATGGTGTTGCTGAGAACTTCAAATACGCTCGATCAACGTACACTTTCTGACAAGTAAACATTCATATGCCAAGGTAGAAGTAACACATAGTGTGTGATTATGCGTTAGACGAGTGCGACTTTAGTTATGTTATAATTACTGTACTATCATTACGTAAGCCGATGACGAGTTTAATCTATGTATCAACTGGTGAATCAATTAGGACTGTTTCTTTGTCAGATAACTTTTTTAAACTTATTAAACAAATTACAGCTTTCAATCCTTTAACTTAAAAAAGAATAGATGAGGTATATTGAAAACAAAATAAAACTATAATTGCTTTTAAATATCGTGTTAGGTTTTAGTGTAACAAACAGTAATAAAATATTTGTTCAGTACGTAAAATTAATATTTTATCTTTATAGGTTTTTGTAACTTATATCTGGAAATGTTTTTTAACGTAAGATAGATTTAGCCCTTAGGAAATTTTTTTTTTTTTTTTCCACATTACCTTTTCTCTTCTGCCGGTAGTGTATAGGAACGTAGGAAAAACCCTTCTTGGGATTCTTGTAATTGGTAACTGAACTGCAGCTGTAACATATATTTCACCGAAGGTTCTAGAAAAATGTCGAATTCTATGTACAACTGCTCATGTTCCTCGTTATCCAAACTCTTTACCACTGAGACGTACTTTTCATCTGGATTGAGAAATGCTTGGATAGTCGTATTCATATTTTTTTTGTGAATAACGAGGAAATTAGTTGGTTCCGTAACTTCTAAAGTTATATTCACTCTTCCCTCGTTGCAGAAGGTGGTTAGGTTTGGATGCATAAAAATGGAATAGTGTAGAGGTTTTATAAATTGTGGAAGTCGAAACTCCTCCCAAGGAAAATCGTCTTCCTGAACGGGGTATTCTGTTGTATCAAACAAAGCACTTTCCGACATATTTGCAAAGACATCCTGGCAATGTATTTTTTGCAAAGCAAAAGTGGCGATTATGACAATATAGAGCATTGTGTCTTGAACAGTACACTCTCTACAGATATTTATTTTGTTTAAACACAGTTCTTTCTGGAAGGTTGAAGGTTAATTGTGATTGTTATTCACCTGAAAAAAAAGAGTGTATGACATTAATATCTCATAAAAAACACAAGCAATAATTAATTAAGTTCCTTATTCGAGCATGCAATGTATGATGTACCGTATGGATTTCGTGCATTGTTTTTAACCACTCTCATCACACTGATTTTTACATACATTATTGTTGTTACCTGGCAACACGTCAGGTTGTATCAAATATGGCACTCTGAAGTTAACAAATGGTTTAACTTGCATGTTACGTTTAGGAAAATAACTAAAATCTAGGTAACCTAGCATTATACCATTATTTTTCATTTATTATACTAATTCGTTTTAGCAAAAAAAAAAGTCATCACCAATTTAATTCACTCGCCAGAAACATTTTATTAGCGAAGTAATAACTTTGTAACTTGTATATTTTATATATAAGATACAATACAATATCATTTTCTTCATTTAATTTCTTTCCAATAACAACTGTCTAAACCTTTTGCAGCCCGCATAACATACCTGCAAATATTAATCCAGGTGAAAGCCTATTACATCACAATTGTTTGTTTGTTGAATTTCGCACAAAGCTACACGAGGGCTACCTGCACGAGCCGTCCTAATTTACTAGTATAAGACTAGAGAGACAACCACCCACCGCCAACTCTTGGGCTACTCTTTTACAAACGAATAGTTATACTGTTATACTTATAGTGTTAAATCTTTATTTCGAAATTCCCACCTATTCACTACAGTTGTAAAAAAATTTCGAGTGTAAGAATCAACAACATATGTGTTTACAAAAAGGCTAGCGTATCGTCAATGTTGTTGTACAGGCTGAAAGTTCTGGAAACTCTCCTCACGCCTATAAATGTAATCAATAGGATGCACCAAGGGACAATATATATATTATTGATTTGCTACAGTTGATATACTATAACCCTCGGAAGCTATAAATGTGATTAATGCTTATCAGTTAGGAACTTTAGATATTGACCAGAACCTTTTATAGATTTCAAGCATTATATACCAGCGAATTAACATTTATGACGACATTACATAACTTCAGCTGTGAAAAACTCGCGTGTGATCAGCGAAAAGTTATCTCGCTCCCAGTTAAGTAAATTGTATCTACATCAAATCCAGATTAGTTCATTCATCGTGAACCCATGACAAAATATCAAGGGGTTTTCGGATGAGATAGAAGACTCAAAATTGTTTCTAAGTTTGCAAAACTTGCATAAATCATTATTAGTAATAACTGATATTATAAATTGTATTATTATTTGGATATTAAAATATATTTTATTCAAAGAGAGAAATCGGTAAGTATCAATCTTGCTGGCAAATATCATATCGACTTTATTTAACTTCTAAATCAAAACTCAATTCAAACTATTTGATGTTGTATTGTAAGACGTAACACTGCGTATGTGGTTTTCTTATAGCAAAACCACAGTGGGCTATCTGCTAAACCCACCGAGGGGAATCGAACCCCTGATTTTAGCGTTGTAAATCCGTAGACTTACCGATGTACTAGCGGGGGGGCGTAAAATGAAATAAAACAAAACAAATTCTGTATTTGAAACACGATGACATATATTAAAAACTATGTGGTATTTATTTTAGTTCAACTATTGAAGTAAACATGTTGTTTTTGAATTAAGCACAAAGCTACACAAAGGGCTATCTGTGTTCTGCCCACCACGGGTATCGAAACCCGGATTTTAGCGTTGGAAGATAGCCTTCGAGTAGCTTTGTGCGAAAATTAAAAAAACAAACAAATAAACATTGTTCTTTCCCACTTTTCTTTTTCAGCATACTGATATTCCATGTAATGATTGTTTTTGTTTTTGAATTTCGCACAAAGCTACACGAGGGTTAGCTACACTAGCCATTCCTAATTTAGTAGTGTAAGACTAGAGGAAAGGCATCTAGTCATCACCACCCACCGCCAACTCTTGGACTACTCTTCTATTTAAGAACAGTGGGATTGACCGTAATGTTATAACGCCCCACGGCTGAAAGAGCGAGCATGTTTGGTGCACGGGAATTCGAACCCGCAACCCTCAGATTACGAGTCGAGCACCTTAGCAAACTGGCCATGCCAGGCCGTAGTTTTAAATTAAAGTGGGCCTAATATACATTAAGCCCCGTTATCCATTGTGAGAAAATTACAATTTACAATCTTTCATAAAGGCTTGCAGTTGCTATATAGTTGCGAAATATATTCCATCTCTTGTATGTTATTTTCCTTATTGTTAAAGGAGAGATTATATTTCATACAAGTAGGAATCAAGATTAAAATTAAAGGTGAAACTACGATAATGGTACAATCAATCTGTTGGCCTAGCTAGCCTAGTGATGATAGTTTAGTACAAATTATAATCTAAACATATTAACTCAAGTTATCTATTGTATTCTAAAAATAAATTTAAATTAAATGAAACGTTTATAAAAAACTGGGGAGAATATTAACCCCAACTTCATAAAGACAAAAACTCCTAAGAGTTTATCTTCCTCACATTATGGTTGAACGTTGAACTAATAACCGACCATGGCTGTCAGTGACCATCCATAGATAATTATCAAACGATATATGTGAATGCTACTTACACTAATAAATAGTGTATTACAATAATTTCATAATCTTATGCACATTTTACCAAGAAATCAACAAAAAAGAAACGGGTCATACCAATTACAACATGACACTGCCCAACGTCGTCCGTGAATTTTATCGTACTAACCGTATAAAGAAACACATATTCTCCTATAGTCTGTAAACCTCATCAAAGATGGGAAGGCCAACGGAAAATATAATTCAAATAACGATATCATTAGAGGCGTCATTAGGTTATTATTAAAAGATTTGGGGTTCGGGAACATAAGGGTGATAATTTTCAGTATTTCAATATGATATTAATCATGGTTTTATATTCTGGTTTTCCAAAACACCAATTGGCGATTCGGGACACAGTAAAATAGAATCACGTCAGGGTCTTCAGTTGCCAGTGCCTAGCGACATCTCTGGATGTCATTATTAGAAAATATTAGTAATAATAACCAATTCCTACAATTTTGAATATCGTAAGAGCGCATGCTCAGGTCTTGATATGAGTGGACTTTGCTATCTATATATAAAAGTAAGAATTTATTCGTTTGTTTGCTTAAGCCCCCCAGTGGCTCAGCGACATGCCTGCAAATTTACAACGCTAGAAACCAAGTTTCGATACCCGTGGTGGGCAAAGCATTGATAGCTTAACTTTAAACAAACAACCTGTTTGCTTGTTAGTTATTCGACGCTTTCACTACGCAGGTCACACTTCCCTCACGTGAAGGTGAGTAAAACCGCAATTTTTCGTTAACATACGCATCTATCGTCTGCTGGAAAACCGGTAATTTTATCATTAACATACAGAGGCGTAGATTTTTTACACCCGATGGGGGGTATGATCTTTGCAACCACTTATGTGGACTGTTCAATTTGCAAATTGGTAATATCTGATTATGTGAACCTAAAAGCTGTAAACATGCAGTCACAGAGTTATCTTGTTGCCACGATACTTGCATGTATACTTAGGCCTACTGACTGACACTTACAAAGTTACGAACTATAACTTAGATCGAAAAGCTTAGAAGCACGCCTGTATTAAAGATGTACATTTCGGCTACTCAAAAAGCCAACATCTAGGCTTAATTATGTAATTCGATTGGTAAGAACACGAGAATCACAAGAACAAACACACAATTTGTAGGCCTGTGACGCAATAAAACAATTCAATAAACCAAACTGAAGGGGGGATGATTGTATACACCATGCCCCCCACATAAAATGAAGGGGGAATGTATTTCCCATCTCCCCAGGATCTACCCTCCTTTTAACATATACATTACACGAATAAATCCCATACAGACTGGACATTCTTTGGTAAACTTGAATTAACATTTAATTTAGAACATAGTATCATAGGCCTATTTAGTTATAGAACATTAATTATACATCTACTAATACATCATGTATTTAGAATGTCGCATGTGAAAAAGCAAACAGTAAACGTAACCTATAAAATAAAATTTTGCCGTCTGCTATAATCTAGACTATATGAAGAGAGTAAGGTTCAATTATAATACTTATTGTGTTGAATGAGATTAAAGTCAAGTCTGTGTAACTGGGAGAACTTTTGCATGAGGTGGGAGGTGTGTTGAATCTGAAACTGTGTTATTACTTTTATTTATTTTTATCACTATTGCAATAGACAAACTTATTTAGTGATAAATGGTGTTGTTTTGAATTTCGCGCAAAGCTGCTCGAGGCCTATCTGCGCTAGCCGTCCCAAATTTAGCAGTGTAAGACTAGAGGGAAGGCAGCTAGTCATCACCACACACCGCCAACTCTTGGGCTACTCTTTCACCAAAGAATAGTGAGATTGACCGTAACATTATAACGCCCTCATGGCTGAAAGGGCGAGCATGTTTGGTGCGACCGAGATTCGAATCCGCGACCCTCGGATTACGAGTCGAACGCCTTAACACACTTGGCCATGCTGGACCCCTATTTAGTGATAAATTATTTATTATACATCTACTAATAAATCGTATAATTAGCCCCACGTACAAAAGAAAAGTATACTGTATTAGAATTACATTATAATACTTATTATGTAAGTTGAGATTAAAATCTTAATCCAAACCATCTTGGCAGTAGTTTACGTTTTGAATCCCACGAGCTCCAGAGGGACCGACGAGACAACCTGGAGTGCTCAGAAACTTTTGTTTCTCTTCAACCCCGCACGTGTTGTGAGGTTGGGCGCGTTACAATAATACCAATGACTTGCCTTCAGGCGAGCTTAATGTAAGTCGGGAAGCACCAGAATTCGAAGTGTATATCTGGCCCGGGAGATTTATGAACGACGAGAGTAACGGGCTTGAAGATAGCGGCGTCCGAAGTTTGAGCAGAGAGATTCAGGCTAGAGTGAGTCTTGTAATCCCGTGATAGGGAAAGAATGAGATAAAGGGAGAGAGAGACGAAGGTAGCTAGATAGGGTGAGAGAATAGGAGTAGGTGATAGTCAGGATTATAGAGACAGAGTTGATAGGAGGTGGGGGAGAGAGGAGAGGAGAAGAAGAAGAGGTCCTTTCAGGGTCACAGTTCCAGGGATCTATAAACACAATGGCTAGGAATTTTGATGTGTTGGGAAACCGGAGTGCCCGGAGAAAACCACTTTCACTGGACAGGCGACAAATATTCTACCTGTTCAGTGCTCATACCTGAAAATTAAAAATTGAGAGTTTAGTGCATTCTAATGGTAGTACTATTCTATGTTACTGCTAATCCAGTTGAGTGGGAGGTGTGTTTAGCCCAGGACGAAGGGGTGTCGGTTGTGTAAGATACTTGGTGGGTTTGTGTGTTCCTGGCTCGTTTGTAATATCGGGAAGTGAGTTTGATGAAGCGAGCATGTGCTGGGAGTAGTTCATTTAATGTTTCGAGATATGTGGTGGGGTGTAATTAGGCAATCTAAACGCAATTTTTGTAATTGTGAGTATTGGTATTTAGACATGTTACGCGTTGTCGCATTGCCATACTCAAAGAGGGGTCTGATGTAAGCTTTGTAAATAGTGAGGATGGTTCTGGTACAGCAACCTTTGTTGAGGTTTAAAGTCAAGTCGGCGAATATATTTCACACTGCTTTTTTCTCTCCAGGAAGTTCCATATTTGAAAGTGGATTTTTTCTTTTTATACATTATAAAGTACAATACTGCATTTTGTTTGTAGTATATTTCATACATCAATGTTACAATCTGAATTCGATATCAAATTCGTAAAAATATATTATATTTATATTAAAACAAATTAATACATATATACATTTAAAATTTTAATATTTGGTATGTTTGGCGCGAAGGGAATGTGAATCCGCTACCCTCAGATTAGGAGTCGCATTTCTCAACACGCTTGGCGATGCCGGGCCATGATTTGTTTGGGAATTTCGCACAAAGCTACTCGAGGGCTATCTGTGCTAGCCGTCCCTAATTCAGCAGTGTAAGACTAGAGGGAAGGCAGCTAGTCATCACCACCCACCGCCAACGCTTGGGCTAATCTTTTACCAACAAATAGTGGGAATGACAGTAACATTATGACGCTTCCTTCTCCCCACACACACAGCTGAAAGAGCGATCATGTTTTGTGTGACGGAGATTCAAACCCGCGACCCTCAGAGTACGAGTCAATTGCCGCTAACGACTTCACCATGCCGAGCATAAATATATATCATCAGTTAAAGCTATTACACTTAATTTCATAAAGATTGAACAATGTAATGGAAAAGTGCGACATAATGAGCAAAACATCACATACGTTAAACATATTTATGCTTAAAAAGTTAAGCAGAATAAAATCAACTGAAACTTGGATGAACAACCCCAATAACTTAAATTTATGTAGTGTCTTTAATTTTTGGTTAAACTTGTTTCCTCGTTTGTATACATATTTTTCGATTAATCTAAGTTTAATAAGCTAATGAAATATAATATCTCAATCTCTCATAACCGTATTTAAATGAACCTGAAAGTACTTACCAAGTATACGTTTACGATACTGCAATGAATGTCAAACTGAGTGCTTCTCAAGTTCACTTAAATATGTTTTTCTTTAAAATTTCAATTGCGTAAGTGACTAAAACAGGTTGTGCTCATGTGAAAGACTTCATCACGCTAACCAGTTTATGATGTTTACGTTTGGCACTTGAAAATCTGCACGTTTGATTAAGGGTGTCCTTGATCAGGTCGTTCACTTAGTGTCTAACAAAATTTATTAATAACTGGTCCAGCACATTGGACTGAATAGGCATTTGCCCCTCCCTACACTTTTCCATTCAACATATATATAGTGTTTCTACCCTTCCAAACGTCATCAAAGTTAGACACTCCTTGACTAGCTACGACGTTTAAAAACTAATTCATCACCAGGAGAGCAATGAACTACGACCTTACAAATAAAACATATTATCACCATAGTAACAAACAACTGCTATTTTTAATCTTTCTTTTCGAGTTAGAGATTATTTCGACTTTTTTCGTATTTATAATTATAACGATTGCTTTCCTTCCTTGAACAATTCAATACTTTTAAATAGTTCCTATGATGACCAAAGTTTTGCTTCAACGTAAAAGACAGATAACACAAAACATAACTATTAATATAATTTTCAGTAACTAATATTTTAAAACCATTATATGCTTAACCTGGAATACAGCGTTGAGAGTTTTATCTATTATATACTTGGTTCGTATAATGTTTTGTGGTACACATAAAACACATAGTTTTCTGGAGAAATAGTATTTTACTTTGTTAGTAAAATCAGCGTAAAAATAACATGTTGTAACAATGATTATATTGTATTTACAACAAACAAACTAAATCTCTCGAAAAAGATCGAAACTAAAATTAAAATATAACTATTTATAAATGTTATATAATTTTATAATAATAAGTGTTCATATATGTAGAATAGAGCGTTTATAAATGACGTTTGCAGAAATACCACCTCTATTGTTAATACTAAAATTGTGCAGAAAACATAACACGTGCAACGTTTCAAAGATTAAGTACTGATATTCGTCTGTTTTGTGGTTGAGTGAGAAGCACACAGAATATATCTGTGCTGTGCTCGCCACACGGGCCATACTTTCAATTTTTTATTATAAATTCTCAAGTTCACTACTGAGTACCCTATGGGCAGTGTTATTCCCCATACAATTATATAATTTTTACACGGTTTGATTAAACAGTACTTATTATTTTGTGATATCATAATTTCCGTTCGTAAGTAAACTTTCAGGCTTACAGACACGTTAGAAATAGTAAAATTAAAATTCAACATTTCCTATTTACATTTAATTTAGGTGGCGTCAGAAGCAAATTATTTATGACCAGACCCAGATGGTCAGGGTGCTCGTCTCGTAATCTGAGGGTCACGAATTCGAATCCCCATTACACCAAATATGCTTGCCCTTTCAATCGTGTGGACATTATAATGATGGCCAATCTCACTATTCGTTGGTAAGAGAGTAGCTCAAGAGTTAGCGGTGAGTGGTGATAACTATCTGCCTTCCCTCTAGTCTTACACTGCTAAATTAGGGGCTGTTAACTTAGATAGCTCTGATGTAGCTTTGTGTGAAATTCAAAAAGAGTAGACTAGTCTATTTTTAGTAATCGTAGAGAAGTCAAAATACCACCCAAAATATTACTTATGTTTTACAATTACTTCGCCGTATTTCGGCCAATTTACATGGTACAAATATGTCTTCCTGTGGGTCCAAAGCTGTGATATAGACAAATTTTGAGTGTTTTAGAATCAAAACTGTTTGTTTGCTTTTGTTTTTTGAATTTTTCGCAAAGCTACTCGAGGGTTATCTGTGCTAGCCGTCCCTAATTTAGTAGTATAAGACTAGAGGGAAGGCAGCTAGTCATCACCACCCATCGTCAACTCTTGGGCTACTCTTTTATCAACGAATAATGGGATTGACCATCACATTATAATAACCCCACGGCTGAAAGGGCGAGCATGTTTGGTGCGACAGGTATGGAATCAAAACTGATCGTGTTTAGATTGCGAGGCGGAGACATCTTGCATTCGCAGGTGAAAGTTGGCCTCTTTAATTGATAAAATTAAACCTATTTTAATTAGTGTACTTTAGAGATGTATGTTATGAAATAAAAAAAAGAATGGTAGTAATATTTGATTTTTCTCTCTATCTGAATTAAATTCAGATTAAAGTTCATTATTATTTTTTCACATCCATATTTTAAACGTAAAAAAATCGCTGTTATTAATTAATGTATTCAAATACGTTCCTTTTTTAAAAAATCAATACTACATTGTTTTTAAAAAAGACGATTATGACAGTTAGTAGTGCTGGTCTGTGAAGGAACGGGTCCAAAGATCTCGCCGTGATGATCCTGAACATGCTTGAATCCTTCAACTATAGGTACATAATACAAATGAGAGTCAATCCCACTCTTTGCTTCAGTGACTTTATGGTAGTTGGTTTTGTTGGTTGACTGTCTTCCTTCTGGTTATGGCGCTAGACTTGTAATCTGAGGGTCACGAATTCAAATCCCTGTCACATTAAACATGCTCACCCTCTCAGTCGTGAGATGGGGCGTTATTATGTGGTTGTCAACCCCACTATTTGTTGGTAAAAGAGTAGCCCAAGAGTTTGCGGTGGGTGGTGACGACTAGCTTTCTTCCCTCTAGTCTTACTCTGCTAAATTAGGGAGGCTAGCGTAGATAGCCTCCCAAAATAGGTTTGCGCAAAATTAAAAAAACAAACAAACAAATGAAATAGTTGTATACTGTTAAGAGTTGGTAGTTTCTTTTAATAAGTACGATGCTTCAGGTCCCAAGTTTAATTTCAAATCATTTTCCTCCATGCGCAAAATTCAAAGTAAACACGCAAACAAACAATTAATGGCCAAATGCCTTAGTTTCGTACCAGAACCCTTGTTTGTAGTGTATATTTACGAAATTTGATACTTATATTTCCCTTATATCTACTACTGGTAGTTTCTTGTACTATTAGCCACCTCCAGTATGATTCGTATTATATAACAAGTAGCCAACTATTTGCTTCACATTTCCTAACTTTGAACTGATAGTTTAGAGGGAATGGAGGTAGCCACAGCACTCACACCCTCTCCCCGACTCTTGGGCTACTATAATCAAAAGTACTATTTGACCGCCATACTTATAAAGTACCCAAAGTCCCACTGTGCGGGATGCGATCTTGCGGTAAAGGGACACGAACCATTTACTAATCCATGTTAAATCCCTTCTTTTCCTAGCTGGTATTGCTGTCTAGGCACGCATACATTTCAAGTTTCTTACTGTTGTACAACTTCTAAGTGTGTATTTGCATAAACTATAAAGGTAAATACACGGTTGTATTATTAAATGACTGCTTTTTAAGCTAAATTACGAAACACAATAATCAGTTTTTTTAGTTTACAAATCATCAATTATTTGTTTTTATTATTACATAAAACATCCCAGTTTTAATCAGCTCATTTAAATTTACATTTGTCATTCTTCCATTTGATATGTCTTTAAGGAAATAACTAATTTTTTGCATAAAGTTCACAGATAATTAAATTGTGCACTTTGTTCAACTAAAATTTGGCGTGACAACTGAATTGCTGTATTTAATTTGAGTTGAGGTGTTACATTTATTTTTATAATGTCCTCACAGTTGAAGAAGGTTTTTAGCGACATATCTCAACTCGGACTTTTCAACCGTCAGCTCGGCACACTTACAACTATGTCATGCCACGCTCATGACAACTAACTGGTAATTGGTGCCACTTATAGTTGTCTTTTCTCAAAAAATAACAAGACGTCTAAAGTGAAAAGGCTTTACCTTGAGACTAAGGCTTAGTGCTAGCTCGTGATAGCGTGTATATAGATTATTGTGTGATAATTACAATATCTTGGTTGCCACCAGCTTATATTACGTGTAATGTCGATCTATGTCTTTCTGTATTATCCATGAATGGTTATAAGATACAAATATATCATGATATCACTTATGATTTCTTTTTGTCTGTAACATGCAGTACATGAATAAGATATACAAATAGCACAATTATTAAGTAGTAAAAGAATATCATCAGAATATTGAAATGTCTTGATGTGAAGTATAACCAGGTTTTGCCAGATCAAAGGAAGATATAGTATAATTAATATTTTCATTGGTATTAATAAAATAATATGATTGACTTTTAGAACTGAAATACAAATGATCCCTTTACCTAGGATAAAAGATAACTCAGGCATATAATATACAACCAGTCGGCCTGAAAATAACTAATGATTCGGGTTATAACAATAAATAAAAATGAAAGATAAGAAAAATAAAAGAAAGCATAAGTACATTGTGTTGACTGACCAACACAAGGAAAGTTTATTCCTTGTAAGAACCTTAGCCGATCATGTGTTTATAATAAAATTAATACTTTTTTAAGAAAAGTTTATTTTTAAAGAACAAAAGGTAAAAACCAATAAACGAAAGTGAAGTAATAGCTTTGAAAAATCAAATGAATGTCCCAGTCGTTAAGGTTTGGTTTGTTTTGAATTTCGCGCAAAGCTATACGAGGGCTATCTGCGCTAGCCGTCTCCCTAATTTTGCAGTGTAAGACTAGAGGGAAGGCAACTAATCATCACCATCCACCGCCAATTCTTGGGCTACTCTTTTACCAACGAAAAGTGGGATTGACCGTCACATTATAACGTTCCACACGACTGAAAGATCGTCCCTCAGTTTATGAAACGGTGTGCTTTATCCATCTAGCCATGCAAGGCTCCCTGTCGGTAAGGACAACTACCAATGAAAAATGATCAAGAATTGTCTTCTGACGCAAAACGAGATGATGAAATCAAAATAAGTTAAATAGATCTTCTGACGTAAAACAAGAAAGAATGTATAAAAAAGGAGCAAAAGCCAATTATAAAAGACACATGGCGGGCACCAATCAGATTAGGAAAGGTTCTATTAAAACCAAGTGGTTAATGAAGAAGTTTACCTTGAAAGAACAGTGGACGAGAATAGAGCTAGAAAATCATCCCCAACTGTGTCTAAACAGACATTCTGAACTTTTGCACTCACAAAGAAGAATGATAACAGTGGTACAAAAATTTGTAGAGTAAATTTCAGTTCTTGTTAGGAAACTGAAAGAAAAAGCCAATGAAAAAGACAACATTCAGAAATGTCGTAATTAATAACTGATATATAGAGGTTATTCACAAGGGAAGGAAAAATTATTATCTCGATAAAACTGGAGGAAAACCATAAACCAATCAGACATGGTTAAAGGATATATTATAATACAACAAATGTGTTCATTGATTAATCCTGGAAGTTGTGATAAGGATAATGGTGGGTGGACAAAGACGTATAACAAACCCTGGATCAGAAAACTGTGAAAAGTGTTCTACGACACTTCTTAACACTTGTGACAGAAGTGATCAACTTCTTTCACGATTCACCAAAGAGGTGTGAAGTTGTCAAATTTAACATCTGAAGCACCGCAGTTCTCACCAACAGAAATCTTCCTCCCTGTCTGCCCAACTCTATTCACTGCGAAGTAGAAAACTCTTCATCTGAAAGGTCCACTACGAAATACTGATAAGCACTAATTACTACAGAAGAGTAATCAGCAGAATCCAGTGTGCAGACCTGTGCTAGTGGGCTCACTAACTTTATCATTACGTTCAACTTAGCCACATGTCTGTTCATGAATCTCGCCATTTTAGAGTTGATCGTCCGGCTATAGACAAACATGTCAGACAGGTAGACAGCTGAACTTACAGATAAGAACTGACAGTAATAAGATCAGAAGAGATATTCAACCTGTCGCGTTTGGTAGTGTACGTTTGCCCTAAAACAAACGAACTAATATCTAGTTACACGTAAGTTACGTAAGAAATGTTATAAAAGTGTTATCATAATTTCAAAAGAAGGAATAGCTAAGAAAGACTGTTACTGAACACTTTTGAAAATAAGACACCTGAAATATTCCACTAAAATAAAACATTAAATATGTTTTTTTTATATTTCCTGTTCAATAAATTACTGTATTATCATTAGCTTTTAAGATAATCAAAGTAGAGATTCCAGTTTGTATGTAGAGATTCCAGTTTGTATGTTTGTTTGTTTTTATTTGTTGAAATTATTAAGTTCTACTATTGCAGAAACATGATTTTATATGTTCAAAGTTCTAGTTCAAAAATAAGTAAATATTAATTTATTACTCGGGCCCGGCATGGTCAGATGGTTAAAATATTCGGCTCGTAATCTGAGGGTAGCGGGTTTGAATTCCCGTCACACCAAACATATTCGCCCTTTCAGCCGTGAAAAACTGTTTTTTCGTTGGTAAAAGAATAGCCCAAGAGTTAGCGGTGGGTGGTGATGGCTAGCTGCCTTCCCTCTAGTTTTATACTGCAAAATTAGGGATGGCTAACGCAGATAGTCCTGGTGTAGGTTTGCGCGAAATTCAAAAACAAACAAACAATTTGTTACTAAAAAAAATTCTACATATTTCTAACATAGTTTGATTTGGGGATAATCCAGTCAAGATACACTTGACGATTGGTGATTATCTTATTTTAATAATTTGAGATATTTATATTGTTCGAACAAGTAAAAGCCAGTTGATTATTATCAAGACTAGCCGATTACCCATTACACAAGTTCATTGCATCCGCGTGTGACGTATTCATGACGTCTTATCTGCAACCTGAGAATGAAGAAAAATAATTTCCCTGTAACGGGAAACGAAGATAAAACGGGAAAATTGTGACCCCTATTGCAAATCTACATGTACACAGGATAAAAATTTCTTGAAGATGAGGTTTGCACATAGCGTAATAAAAGGTTTTTTCAGTATCATACATGTAAGCAAGAATTCCATTAAAATTTGAAGTTGATGATAATTATACCACGACGATGTTTAATTTGAGATTAGTTTAATCTCATTAAAAAAATCCTGGCAATTCTTTTAAATAAAGAAGTCTCACATTTTCAAAACATGTTGCTCAACGTGACAATGAAAAACTACATAAAGATTTGTGCTTCCAGTTATCTTGATTATCTTTATGAAAAAGTACAGGGAGAACCATGAAGGAAGTAAGAGTGAGTATATGATTCCTTTCAGCTCAAGAACCACAAGAGAGCTAACGGAGATCTGTTCAACGCGTGAAATCGAACCCGAGATTTTAGCGTAGTATATGAAAAACGATTCGTTGAAAATGTTTATTTGGTTCCTAAGGTAGATAAGTAAGTATTACGTAACATCATACAAATGTAGAATTTGTTTGTTTCATGAACTTCGCGCAAAGCTACAAGAGGGATATCTGCGCTAGCCATTTTTAATTTAGCAGTGTAAGACGAGAGGGAAAGCAGCTAATCATCACCACTCATCGCCAACTCGTGGGCTACTCTTTAACAAAGAATAGTGGATTGACCGTCACATTATAAAGCTTCCACGACTGAAAGGACGAGCATGTTCGGTGTAACGGAGATTCGAACCCGCGCCCCTCAGATTACAACGCGGGGCTGCAGAAATAGAAACAGAACAAATAAGTCACCAACTGGATTATTTTTACTTTGCTTATAAACTGTGTACAAAAGAATGTCTGAAAATCTTCAATATAAAAAATACATTCCGTTATTCCTCTAGGAAAAAAATCTAAGTTGTGATGTTCAAAAGAGTTCAAACTAAAATTTAAACCATAGGAAAACAAGTATTTTAACAAGTCACACAAATGTACACGAGGAGGTACAACAAACCCTTTCAAAAACAACAACCCAATTACATTGGCAACTTCGATTCGATGATTATTTCGAGATTATTATTTATAGGTATCAAGACGATACTTTGCTGGGGAATCTGGTTGTTTAAATATTTCTGTATATTCTTTACCTTTCTTTTTATACTCTTGAATAACCAAAGAAGATTATTTATTACGAAGCTGAATTTAGACATTGGATATAACTGCATGGAAAGGATTGTGTTTGTCAAGTAGTATTTTACGTTTATTTTACAAAGTGCTCAGAGCAAACATAGCTCTAAAAAAAACTCATTCGTAAATATAAGTGGTGAAATATTTAGTTTTTACATTTTCAATAACGTATTACCTGATATCCTCGGAATGAAATGACGTGATATTTTGTGAACCTATTGTGAACACAAATAGAATTCCTGTTTCAATCCATTGTTATTTGTTTTACATGTCAGCTTCAACTATCTGGTTTGCTCGATAAATTAGGAGAAATGCTGTGCATGTTTTTCTGAAAACACAAAATAGAAGTTTAACAACTGTTTAAAACTGTCACATTTTGTGCCATGTATGTGTTTTAGAACATTTCAGGCTGAGCTAGTCGAATTTAGTGTCTAAAGATATTACTGAATATTGGCCAACATATGTTTTCAAGTAGATTTCGGTGAAAGTTGGTTTTAACATTGTCAATTGGTTCTTCATTTCTCGATCTATTCATTATTCCCAGCAATCCTCTAAAGAAAGGAGGTTACAAATACTTTCCACAACTTACTCTGAGCAACTCCAGAACCCCCTCGGAAGAGGACCCGAGCCAAACTGTGTTCCGAAAATAAATCCCATCACTGCTATAGTCCAATAATGAGACTTGACTTTCATCATTATAATGCAGTCACGGCCCCAAATGCAAAAGGTAATCATCTGCTGTTTTTATTTTATTTACTTTTATTTGGTAGCGTAAAGTAAACCATGCACCTTCAGATACACAGGTCGTGAACTAATTATTAGGCTACGCCTAGCTATCGAGAACAAACAACACTGTCTGAATAAGCAAATCTGTGTCCCCCCTCTTAATGGTACAGGAGTATATATATGGGTTTACAACACTAAAAACTGGGTTTTGATATCCATGGCGGGTAGATCGCAGAGAGCTCATTGTGTACAGCTTTTGCTTAATTATAAACTAACAAAATCTGCTTATTGTTTTATAAACAGCTCTTCCTTTTGTTCAGCGATTACCTTGAGGGCTTATAACGCTGAAATCAAGGTTAAGTAATTTTATTGTCACAGCACAGGTAGGTTTATATGCAGCTGTAAGCTTAAATGAAAGAAACAATTAGAGAGGAAATAAGTAGAGTTTATACCTTCGTCACACAGCGTTGATCATATATCAGTACTGAAACGTGTCCATATGTCCGTCGTTATCAACGGATTCGGACAATTTTTATCAGGACAATGAGGGACAATATTCTACACATATCCGCCACGTTTCATGAAACTCTGTTAATATTTGCCTGAGCTATAGTACATAGATAGTGTGAGAATCCGGTCTAATGTCATAAGATAAGAGTTTTTTTTGTGACCTTGACCCTTCCTAATCAAACCACTTCTAAGTTGGATCATAGTTCAAACATATATATCAATCTTTTTCTGAATCCATTCAACCGTTTTACAGAAATATTGCTGACCAGCACATAACTTAACACACACAAGCGGAGGTAAAACATGACCTCCGTCCGTCTTCAGTGGCGGAGGTGATTGTTTTGCAAATAGTTTACGTGTGCTGCTACAGAAGGAAAGAAAACAATCTCACTACTACAGTATTGCTTGTTTTGAAAAGTAAATTTCGATAAAGTTTCAGGGGTATAAAATAATATGTAGAGAGTGAATCGCATGCATGTACAAGTATAAAGTAATCATAGAAACGATAGACTATATATACAGAGATAACTAAGGTTCTCAATAGGCATAATATAAATATGCACACTAAACGTCAACAGTCTGCTTTTAAAACATAATTGCTCCTCACTTTCATTTGTTTCTTTACCAAACAAGCTCGAAAACAAGGGATCGTAATACCAAAAATAATGAAAACAAGAATATAGGGATGATACAGCTCCACATAGATCATCCCTACGTGACTTTTAATATTAAAATTTAATGGTACATTGTAAAATGCATGCTTGACTTTAATAATACTGCGGTTGGTTTGTTTATTTTTGAATTTCGCACAAAGCTACTGGAGGGTTATCTGTGCTCGCCGTCCCTAATTTAGCAGTGTAAGACTAGAGGGAAGGCAACTAGTCATTACCACCCACCGCCAACTCTTTTACCAACGAATAGTGGAATTGACCGTAACTTTATAACGCCCCCACGGCTGGGAGAGCGAGCATGTTTGGCGCGACGGGGATGTGAACCCGCGACCCTCAGATTACGAGTCGCACGCCTTAACACGCTTAGCCATGCCGGGCCCTATGCGGTTGTAAGTTGTATGTTTTTATTGTTGGTAAGCAGCTTGTTTATTGTAATATCATGGTCATGTCAGGGCAGGCATCAATGTAGTGTAAGATACCAAAACTAGAAAGTGACCAATTCACCAAATTGCTCATCTTGTTTTAGTCGAGATAATTCTACAATTACTTTATCACTGACGTCGGTTTAAATTTAAATCCACTCTATGTGTTTCCTGGCAGTGCACGATTTTATCACGTAGACGTATTAACTTGTAGTAATTCTTAAAAATCACAGTTCTCACGCAAACCATGTATCATTACCCCTTGAAATTAACTTTCTTACAGAGAAACGGCATTTCTTTGAAAAGCTTAAGCACAGGGTAAAACACGAATTACCATCCAATAACAGATGAACATGAGATGACTTTAACAATGCAGTATACTCAATGCTTTGTACATTCTTCAATCAGTGTATTTATGGAGCCAACCTCTATATTATGTAATTAAAGGAGTAAAAAGAAAGCAACGCAAATAATGTTAAATTATATTACACACATTCATAGAATACAATAAATTTTAGTCAGATGGTAAAACACATTACAAAACAAGTAGAAAACATTTTGTAAATGTACAACAATGTACGGATTGCAGTACCCAAAACAATACAAACAACAACATAGGGATGATACAGCAAAACATAGATCACCCCTGCATGATTTTCAATATTAAAATTTATTTTAATGTTACACTGTAAAATGCATAATTGATTTTAATAATACTGAAGTTGAAAGCTATATATTCCTGACTGTTGGTATACAGCTTATTTCTAATATCATTATCATGTCAGAGTAGGCATCAATGTATTGTAACTCAAAGTCTAGAACTTATGTACAAGTAAAACCAAGTTCAGTCAAAACTTGTCTTGATTATTAAAGATTCTCGCTACGAGGTCGGTCAACTTAACTGACCTCGTTACCACTTTATACTCATACATTTTACAGTGTAACATTAAATATTAATATTGGATTTCATATGGGGATGATAAACTTATAGCTGCTTCATTCCTCTTATATTCTTGTTTGAATTATTTTTGGCACTGCCATCTCTGCATCATTTTACATTTGCAAAATGTTTCATTACTTGTATATATATTCACTGCTCTTTGTGACAGCTGACAATTACATGCATTGAATCCATTTCTGCATTTTAAGTGTGAATTTTTCTTAGAAATAGGCGACGATAATATCCCCAATTTTTACATTTTCATTAATCGCTTAAAAGATTTTTCAAAATTGCGCCCTATTTGTGTAGTCACTGTAGTATTACTGATGTTTGGAGTTATTGTAAAGGAAAAATAAACAGACTCGAAATGGGACATAAACGAAACATCAAGATTTATTTTGGAGTCTGGGATATACAAGTTCTCTGTACTAACAGACAGCTGATATGCAATTCTAAAAAATCTAAGACAATAAGGATATGTTTTAATTTACTATTGTGACAAGAGTTTAAAAGTTACATACGAGTGTGAGAATAATATTCCCAAAAACATTTGGAAAACGCAATCTCAGCGGGATTTTAAAACGGAAAGTATTCTATTTTTGAAACGAAAAAAAAACGTAAACGCAATTTGTCTTTTAGTGTATTATATATTTTATATTAAGTGTTTTTCAACGGAATTAGACGATGTTTACTTTGGATCAAAGAACATATATTTTCAGTTACTAATTAAAAACACAAAAATAACAACTAGATTCAGCTGCTGTAAAAATACTAAACAATTTAAACGAATTAATATACTTTTAATGATATCTGAACTGGATAATATACCATATTAACCATTAACTTCGATAAAAATTTAAAATTAAAAAAAATATATATCATTACAGCACAGCTAAGCAATTAGTATTAAATGGATTTTACTTTAAGCTTGTACGTGTGATAAGGTTGTTTCTCAATTCAAAATAAAGACAAATATGACTATTAAGTTTAAATATTTTTTAGCAACAAACTAAATTTTGTGTCTGGTGCTAGTCTGTTTGGTTTTAAAATTCATACAATGCATCTGATTTTAAAATTAAGAAACTATTTCATTATTCGGGCTTAGTATTTAAAATTTTATAGTTTTTGGTTCAACACTTTCTCTGTGCTCTATCCATCATAAAAATTAAAAAAAATTAAAATAGAAGATATTAATATGTGATAACAACTATAAGGTGAAAAAATCAAAACTATTGGATATCTTTATATCACAAACTTTTTCAATTGAATAACAATAAAAATAATAACACTGTAATCATGTGAGAGGAAGAATGTTTTCTCATACAGAATATATTATATACATAACCACTTGCATTTAGTATAATACATAATCATTTTAGTATTTTCAATATACAATTAAGAGACCTAAATCTAAAAATATAAAAAGCTCATATAATTTTGCAGTGTTCATTAAGCTCTCTCATCACATTTGAATAAAATATTTCTATATACCTATATATAATATCGAAGCAGAAATAGATTGAAACGTCCGAGTTGGAAATTATGGAGAATATCACACACGCACACACCACAGGGTTGAGAAATTAGCAGCGCCGTCTATCACAATGAGAGCGAAAGTGGGAACAATGAGAGCAAACCGATCAAACACAACAGAGTGAATAGTAATTACGTATTTCAAGCCCCTTACACATTTGTTGTTTGGCAATCTTTCCTGAAAGGAAAATAAAATTGTATAGTTACTATCTCTTAAGCAGTTGAATTAATATAAATTCATATAAAAAATAAAATAAAAATAACTAAACTGTTTTAGTCTTTTTGCAATAGTCTTACTAGAAACACATTCATTTAGTTAAGAATACCTGTTGACACTTGCTACCCTAAGAACTTTATCACACACACAGGCGTTGAAATCGTACATATTTACAAAGCAGAACATTAACTTATTATGGTTACTACGTTTCAACTTAAGGTCACGAGATTTTGGATGGAAAATGTAAACAATATCTATCATCTTTCCACTATTCCTTTCCCTGATATTAGCAAGTGAATATTTTTTATTTTAAACTACATTTTGTATAAAAAAAACAACAAAAATAAAATACTAATTTGATAGATCCTTTATCTGCAACCAGTATGTCTTCACTTATTCCATTGTCCTCTGAATTTAAATTATTTAAATTTCATGAAAATTATTTTTGTTTTAATAATAGATTTTCCGTAATTCAGCTGAGCAGATTTCGAAAATAATATTCTTTTTTTTCAAAAATCACGTAAGAATTTTTACAAATCAGGAAGTAAAACACTTACTTAGATCAAATTATTATTTCTTTCACCACAATGAACAACTTTGATATTGTGTTTGCTAACAAAAATAGAAATAAACTAAAGAAAAGGAAATAACACTGATGTCAAATTAATATACATCCTCATTCACTCTGATGTCTTTGTGAACTCTACGTCTTATTTAGTCTCAAAACTACGTGTTGTGGTCTCTCTTTTATGTATCGTGTTTCGAGCATGTCGTTTCAGTGACCAGCAGTAACCAGCCATTATGTTGGTGTTCCCCCTTCCCTAATTTCTCCCTTCTATTTCCTTGATATCTTGATGAAACCTTTTCCTTGCATTACGCTCACTCCACCAGGATATTCAGGGAAATAGTCAATATGTGATTATAAGAAATTAACTTTCAAGCTCATATTCGAACCCAACTCTTTGAAATTATCGAGCATGTTACTGACAATATTTTCATAATTTGTCCCTTAGTGTTTACTACTTGTCCCTTAGTGTTTACTACTTGTCCCTTAGTGTTTACTGCTTGTCCCTTAGTGTTTACTACTTGTCCCTTAGTGTTTACTACTTGTCCCTTAGTGTTTACTACTTGTCCCTTAGTGTTTACTACTTGTCCCTTAGTGTTTACTACACATTTGTCAACAACATCTTTAAAGGCAACCCACACTTCTTTTTTAACTTTCTTCATTGTCCTTTAGAAATGTTCATCCGAAGTAAAATTCCTAATCTGAGGCTCAACAAAAATCCATTATTTACGTTTCACTTCTGAGAGAGGTGGACATTTCTCACATTAGGTTAATGAGCAATAGGTATTTTTGCAGACTGAATGTCAGGATAAGAAAATTCCTTTTTATTTCGAGTGTTGTAGCCTTGCACTTTGTATGAGCAACAACAGCAGTCATCTTCATGGTTTCTAGGCTCACGCCAGACCATTGGAATTTCAAAAGACAAATACTTTTCTCTTATCTCTAGTCCACTGTCTCAAGTCTTCGACACTATAATACGCGTAATACGTTTTTTTGATGAATTCCGTAAAATTTTGCCTTTGTTTATTTTGCAACAAATTTAGTAAAAATATAAAAGAATATTCTATGTCTGAGTCATTTAAATCAAAAAAAATAACGCCAAAGTGTAAACACCAGCAAATACTGTCCAGAAATGACACCTTAGGCGGCCTGTTAACCATTTATATAATAGCAATTGATCTAGAAAAACTTATGGATAGTGGTTCTCAACATTTTAAACATAATGAAATGTAACCCGATTTCAATGAAAATGATTCACTCATATAAAAACACGACTTTTGTAAAAAAATTGTACGTGAAGAAGAAAAATCGATATCATTTTCGAATTCAGCATGTAAAAATATAGAGACAATGAAACCATTGCAGACTTGTCTTATTAGATTGATATTTTCCTTATGTGATAAATCTTGAATAATGCACTTTCTTTACGAAATTTCCGCGCCCCCTATCGGTCACAAACAGTGAAAGCATTCTTTTTTTTTTGTTACCTTATAAACCTCCACGCTTGTTGACCGTATGGTTTTATTATCTGCATATATCGTGTTTCATCAAATGGACAACAGTGAACTGCAAAAACAACTTTATCATCATTGGTTTGATATTGAAATAGTCATTATAATCAGTGTAACTTTATTTATTCTAAATATTTATATATTATTGTGCTAAAATTACTTTAAAATGCAACAAATTTAACGACAAAAGTTTTGTTAATTTCGCATTTAAACATTTAATGCTCTCTTATTAAATGCTGAAAATGTTACAGAACAGTCTGTTGTCTCGTGTGCAGTTCTCTGGGATAACGAGGTGCTGCTGTGAATGTTAAATTACTACTTGCCTTAGTGCTGAGTAACGGTTTTCTTTTTCTCCAGTTTGGTCTGGATATCAGATGAAGCTCTATCCAATACGGACTTTCCTCCATCTATAAATTAAAAGACATAAAAAATCAGCTATCAAATCAATATACTAGTTTATTTTCTTAAATCGTTAAAAACATTTTTAATTGAATAAAAAGTATGATTGGATTAAAAAGTTACCTTCTACCGGTGAATGATCTCGTTTATTCCCGAGTGAATTTTCCATTTCGTGGTTGGTATTTAACAGCTTCTGGTGGCCACCTACACCATTATCGTAAAATGCTCCGTCGTTCAGCTGGAAAAACTGTGGGTGTTCCCTAAAACTGTCAATCAGGGCAGCACTAACGATATCTAACAGAAGAATGAGATACTTTTTAACATATGGAGAAAGACGTGACCCGAGCGAAAATATATTTATCATTTTTGAGTAATGAAATATATTTTAAAAGTTTCGAATATCGAGTTATTTGATTTGTACGGTTGCTGAAGAGTATATAAAGTGCTACGGAAAAAAATAATAGCTGAAAACAAGCGAAGTTTATAATATTTGAATTTAAAATAATTTATTTTATAGGAAGATATTAATCATACGGACACTCATTTAAACAGCACAGCCAGCTAAACAAGAAGTGTGATTCGATGGAGAGTTCCTTACGTCATTTGTTATTGGAGACAAAATAATCTACGTATTATTTATATGCACAGTTTACTACATTTTGTAAAATCAAGTGAATTATTATCGCATTTCTTCTTTCATTGCAATTATATTTTGAGATAATGGCAATGAACATAAACGAACGTGTGAACATTATCTGATTTGTACGTTTTTCACATTCGTGCAAGAGAAATTATTTTGAGCAAATTATGTAAACGTTTATAGACGTTTAGATGGCCCGGCATGGTCAGGTTGGTTAAGGCGTACGTCTCGTAATCTGAAGGTCGCGGGTTCGCATCCCCATCGCACCAAACATACTCGCCCTTTCAGCCGTGAGTGCGTTATAATGTTACAGTCAATCCCACTATTGGTTGGTAAAAGAGTAGCCCAACAGTTGGCGGTAGATGGTGATGACTAGCTGCCTTCCCTCTAGTCTTACACTGTTAAATTAGGGACGGCTAGCGGAGATAGCGCTCGAGTAGCTTTGTGCGAAATTCCAAAAACAAACAAACGTTTAGCGCCTGGTGACCGACTTTTTTTGACACCCTGTATGAAAATTAAAATTATTTTTGAAAAACATTTAACAATCAAGCTATCGTTTAAATTAATTTAGAATATTTATTATGGTTGCAAATGAGAATGAATTTCATAAAGTGTGGATTTGTGAAACTTGATTTCTTTATGAAATCTGTTTTAATTTAAAGTTCGTCTTTTCGAATTAATATGTATGTTTTTAGAGAAAATCCATGTTGTGCTATCTGCTATGTTCGTCACAATGAATCGAACTCAGGATTCTAGCGTTGTAAATGTATATTATTATCGAGTAACTGCAGAAAATAATTTATGTAACTACAATATTAACGTCACATAATTTATAAATCAGCTAGTTTACCGTTAACTTATGAACTGCTTAATGTAACATCTCTTCTTGCCTTCCAAACTACTTTAAATTAACTATTACCCCTCGCCTAGTCCTCCGGTGGGTAAATATGCGGGTTTACAATCCTACAACCCTAAGTTTGAATACCCGCGGTGAACACAACAGACAGCCTAATGTGTCTTTGCTTTAAAATAACAACAACAACAACACAAACCCTCCGAATAAGATATATTTCTTCGCAATGATAATTCAAATCACCCCTTCCTACCTAAAATTGTCTGTTCCATCTCCCTGGAGATCCTGTTGGTTGCTACCTGGACCTCAAGAAAGTTGCTAAACCTGGAAAGCGCTTCTTCCGCTGTTGGGTCACCTATAAATGAACACATTTAACAAAGAAATCATTAGTGAAACCTTTTAACACAAATGGTATTTACATATATATATATATATATTAATAACAAAAAATGTAATATTTAACAATACTATATACTATGGGCTAAACTACTAGGGCTGAGATGTTAAAAGAAGACAAGCAGAATGGAAAGTTCCTCATATTCGTGTATGATAACCTATTTATTGTATTTTTCCTTGCGTGGCTGTACATTTAAAATCTTTGTTTTATGTCTTAATTAATGACTTGTATGTATAGTTCAAATTGTGTTTGCTGTTTTTCATTCATTCAAAAATAATTGAAAAAACAAACCTCGTGCTATTACTTTTTATTTGACACTCGAGGTATTTCAAACTGTAACTTAATAAAATAGGTCAGAGACTCCTAGGGTTAAGATACATGTGTCCCTAATTTTAAACTACTAACTGGAAGGGAAAGAAAAGAAGCCAATCAGCTCTCTCTTCCACTTCAAGTCAATACTGGAACTGACTGTTGCTTTCATAACGCTGAAAGCGCTAAGCATGTTCAAAAGTATCTCAAACCTTTTGAGCCTTACATCAATACGCTAGTTACCAGAACATGACTGGCCCAAATAAGAGTAAACTAAAAATTCTGTTTAACAAAGCAACATAACTTCCAGAAAAAATAATTTTATTAAAATCATTAGTGAACTAAAAACAATAATTTTTAGAATGTTTACAAAAAAAAAAAGTACCGAAACATTGCAGGAAATGAAACGTTCTTACGATGAGAAGATGGAAAGTGAAGAACTACACTTTTAGTAAGCCATGTTTGTGTCTTTCGTTACAATTTTTCTGTAATATGTTTGGTAAGGAAATAGGTGTCTCTAACAGTTATTTTTACATGTAAATGTTGAAGATGATTGAAACAGCTGAATGTTTTTGTCGTTATCTTCATCCTAATATTTTTTTAGGATAATATTATTAAGAATTTATAAAAAGTGAGATAAGATAAGTAGTGGGGTAAATTCAGGGTCGTTTTCTGAAATATAATTGAAAAAAAAACCCCTTCAGAAAACCAAACTTTTCTATGTTTATGAGATAATACAATACTTGTATATACACATATCTCTATCAAATACATTTAAACTTAAATAAGAATAAACTTTCAAAATTTTAACTTGTGATGAAAGTGACACGCGAGAAAGAGAATACACATTAAAAGCAAACATGTATGATAATTTTTTTAAAGCTGAATTGATACCTCTGAGTATACTCTGTTCGAACATGTCCTTTGCTAGCTGGTAGACTATTTCTTTCAAGGTGTAGTCTTCATATAAAGAACCAGCAGCCCGAAGTTTTTCCATAACCATAGCCATATCGATTTCTGGTTGTTTTTTCATTGAGTCGTAGATGGAAGTTTTGTGTAAGCTTGGTTGGGAACGAAAAGCCATAGTTTGTCGGATAGCGGAAGTTTGATCGCTAGGTTTAGGCTTAGGAGCTACAGTAATAGCTGTTGTGACTTGTGGTTTTTCAGTGGGACGTGTTACTGATGGCTCTTTTGGAATACCGGTTCCTTTTTGTTTGTTACTTTTGATGGGAAAGTTCTGTTGCCTCAAACTGTTTTTCTGAAATAGTAATATTTCATTAAGCTCGTAAAAGAAAACGGAGCCAAACGAAGAAGACAGAAAGGTGCATTCCACATACATAAACAAACGTTATATTACGTAGAAAAGAACACTAATAATGAAAACTAAAAGGTTTATTCAAAGAAACTAGGATTAGACTGAAGAGAAAACGTCATTACTTATAATTCGCTCTTTCAAGAAATATCCAAGCTTAACCTCAACATTATCAGTCTAGAAAAATTTCTTCTTGGTACCATCACAAATATTTTCAAAACCATTAGTCAAAACAGTGAAAACTCAAGCGAGTACCCTAAGTTGTGGGTTATGCTGAAAACCTACTGCAAGTGGCTGTTGGTAAAACGTAAGCAAATGGGGATAAATTCACATTGAAGATGAATTCTGTTGATATTAAATAAAAATATAGTATAAAAATGAAACGCTACCTATTGGTATTACTTAACATCAAATTCGTTGATTAACCCTTTTGATTACACATAGAACGTATTATAATATAAATACTCTATCTTCTTCTCATATATTACAGTGTTTGTACAGTTATGAAACAAACTCTCAATACTAGCCAGAGTACGCATTTGGGTAACTTCTCCATCCGCTAAACAAAGTAGACTTATATGAAAATACGCATATGCATACATACAAATGAATAAAAATCATTGTGGTAACCACAGTAACTAGCTATCAATATATACAAACACTACGCACAGTTTTTACTAAATATTATTTTTAGTTAAAAATAAGGCCATTTAATAAATTGGCACTACTTTATGCGGATGTGCACCTTGAGCCGCATATAAAAGCACGACAATCGCAGTAAACTATCGCTTTTAGCGATTTAAACTCAGTAGATTTCGACACACAACACCAACACCATGTCAACAACTACATAAATGCAAACCAAGCTTCATTCTCACCAGGATTTCCCGGAGAGACACTAGAAGCATACTCAAATTCAATCAATAGAAAAATAACCATAACCGAACTAAAGATTAATATCAAAACTTGAAGAACACTTCCCCCGGACATGACCAAATACCAAATATTATTCTCAAAAAAAGTTCCACTCTCTTACTACAACACCTCACAAACATCATGAACATTTCATTAGCGACAGGGTATTACCCTGACACGTGGAAAAAAGCCATCATAACAACGATCCCCAAGAAACAAACTAACAGAACAAATCCAGATAATTTCCGCCCCATCAGTCTGTTAAGCTGCCTTGGCAAACTGATGGAGAGAATTATCTCCAACCGTCTCCTCCATTTTGCGAATCAAACAACATCCTTCCAGAATCTCAAAATGCCTCCAGAAAAATAGACAAACAACAGATCACCTCACACGACTCACCGAATCAATATACAAAGCTTACAACAACAATCAAGTAACCATCGGGGTATTCCTAGATGTCAAAAAAACATTCGACAGCGTTTGGCACAATGCCATCATATACAAACTAAACCACCTACAAATAAATCCTACGATAGTCAAATGGATTTCAAATTTTTTAACCAACAGAACAGCACAAGTAAAAGTCAATAAAACCATATCCAAATTATTTAATATAACGGCAGGAGTGCCCCAAGGATCAGTCCTCTCTCCACTTCTTTACATAATTTTCGTCAGTGACATACCTTTTCCAAATCTAACATACACACACAATTCACAATACGCAGATGACATCGCAATCTGGAGCACCTCCAGAAACCCAGTAATGGCCATGTCTCGCGTACAAGAATCACTAAACAACGTCTCAACATGGAGCAACAAGTGGAGGGTCGTGTTAAATCCGACAAAACACAAGCAATCACCTTCTATAGAAAACTAAAGAAGCAAAGAAAAATCTAGAAAAATAAATCTATCACTTGGAAACACAACCATTAACATGAGCAAAACATCACATTCCTTGGCGTCACTTTCGACACAAAACTAACATGGAAAAACATATAAACAATATACACTCATCAATCAGAAAAGGATTTCATATCTAAAGACTATAACTGGTAAACAATCAAAATGCGCACCGAACACCATTATACAAATATACAAGGCTTACATCCGTCCACTAATAGAGTACGGATGTCAAGTAACATACAATATGTCAAACAACACACTCCAGAAAATCCAAGTGCAACAAAACAAAATATTAAAATCCGCATTCAGTTTACCATCTTTTACACCAACAAATTATCTACACCAAATTAGTAATTTACCAACTATAAGAGATAGAATAACAGAACTTTCTATGAAATATTATCGAAAAGCAGAAAACAGAAACAAACTAACGGCATCACTACACAAATTATCAAGTGCACCAACAAAATACATATCACCATACAACATATTTCAAGAATCACAATCCACTCAACAAAGAGTTTAAATACATAAAAACTATGTTATTAACATGAATTCCTTTTTTTTCAGGTACAGGGCACACGACAGGCAAAACTTTCGGCGCCTGTCGTGTGAAAGTGGGTTTTCTCGGGGTACTCCCGTTTCCCCCCACATCAAAATCTTCAGGCATTGGATTTCTAGATCCCAGCCCAGGCAACCTTTTTGCCAGACCCAGAATCGGGCCGTTTGATTTGATCTGAACTTGAATGAATTACATTCATGTTCACATCTACCCAACTTTTTCTTTTCGAGACAGGTCCCGACCTTTCCTTCTTTCCACTGCTACCTTTGCCTCCACCCAAAAGACCATTTAGTGAGACATTCCCCACCCAAAAAGTCAAGAATAATAACGATAATTAATTTATTAAAATAATAATAATAAAAAAAAAACCACCACTTAATCCTAATAACAATCCACGAAAGGGGACGAAGAGGAACTACAAAGTTCCTGAACACCCCAGTTGGAGAGAGAACTCTTCGGATTTCTCTCTCTCTAAACTGAACCCCTGCCACGTTAGTTTAGTTTAGTTAAACTATCACTTTACTGATGTCGTGTTAATTAGTGCCATTACTGTACTTGAGGCAAAAATACTAAATTCAAGTGGTAAGTTTTATCTTATTTATCCCCAACTGGTAGTACTTTATTTTTTATTTTATTTTTCATCTTTTTATGTTTTTCTTTTTATTATTTTAACTTGGGAAAGCAGTCATCTTCCCACAACTGTTTGGTCATCTTCCCACAACTGTTTGCAGGTAGTGAACGACGATATAGATGTGGGACGTTGTGGGCTTGAGCACCCACATTTCGCTCTCCTAATTTCTAAATTTTTAATCTTCTTATGGGACGTTGTGGGCTTGAGCGCCCACATTTCGCTCTCATGATTTCTAAATTTTTAATCTTCTTATGTGAGACTAGCGAATTGGAGGTTAAGACTGAATGGCGGTGTATACCCACTGCAATATGGGTCCTACTTCTTCAGTCACCTCCAAAACCTAGGATACATTTTATAATCCCCCGTTGTAGCTTGTACCATAGGATCCTTTTAAAAATATGCAGCGTATTTGTTTAATTTTAATATGTTTTATTTATGGCTTAAAATTTATTATTATAATACAATTAATCAGAGGTTGGGATTTGCTCTTTTCAACGCAGTCCTTCCTCATGATTTTGTTTACTGATTTGGTTTCATTTGGATGTAGTTATTTAATTTCACTAAAATATATATTTCTACATATGCAGACACTTGGTCCGCACACACAGTTTTTAAGACTATCTATCATTGTATACAAACACTGGATTGCCAAGCATGGTTATTCAAACTGATTATCAATATATAAAAACATTTAGTCACCACAAATGGTTCTTCAAAATTATCATCCTTACATACAAGCATTTAGTCAATGTACATATTTCTTCAAACTGATATCATTATATACAAACACTGGATCGCCACAAAAGTTTCTGTGTGCCTTCTTACAGCAAAACCACACAGGGCTATCTGCTGAGCCCACCGAGGGGAATCAAACCCCTGCTTTTAGCGTTGTAAATCCGGAAACATACCGCTGTACTAGCAGGGGGTACAAATGTTTCTTCAAAGTTACTATCATTATACACAAACATTGGATCACTACACATGATTCCTCAGATTTATATTGTATCTTTATTTCTTCGAGCTCTTTTCAGAAAAAAAACTACATGATTAATTAATAGAGTTGTATAAGAGATTTTAGGTAAATCTAACAGATTTTGTTTTATTTTTTCAGAAATGTACCTACCACATCATCTGACTCGGTTCTTTTCAACTCGTTGTTTTCAGACACTTCCTTCAGATGGCGAGATATCTCATATTGTTCTTTCATGTAGTTTAATTCAGTTTTCACGTTTTGTAGATAGTCAATTGCTTGTTCTCTGTTCATCTACGAATCACGAAAATGTAAAACAGCTGTTTTAAGTACTTAATTCGTGATTATATTTCAAAAGTTGAAAATACGTGTACAATTCCAGAATTAACATTAAATCAGCCAATGGTATCATACTAGTACAAGCATTAGCTTTATCAATGTTAAAATTCATCAAATATTAATTAAATCGTGTAATTTTTTATGACAAACAAATGGCTGACAACTTGGAAGATCTACTGTCGAATTTCAGTTTTTTTCAACTTTCATTTGTAACATTTTTTTTTCTGATTTGTCACTTTAACCCAAAATGACGGAGTAAAATCAAATACTTATTTCTTCGGGTTATAATTTTTTATTGTTTGATTTATAATACACTCATCTTAGATTAATAAAGACTATAAATATTTAAAGTTATGACAGGTTTAATTTTAACACTTGCCATTAATTTACAATGCAAAACAATATCAACTAATAATATAACTCGCTTTATAAAATGATTGGAAAAATTCCCGTCTTAATTACAAACAATTATTAGCATAAATGTATAATAGTACCGTTAGGCATGGCCAGGTGGATAAAGCATCCTACTCCGAGGGTTCCGGGTTCGAATCCCCATCACACCAAGCAGCCGTGGGGGCGTTATAATTCGATGGTCAATCCCACTCACTATTCGTAAATGAATAGCCCAAGAGTTGGCGGTGGGTGGTGATGACTAGCTGCCTTCCCTCTAGCCTTACACTGCTACATTAGAGACGATTAATGCAAGTAGCCCTTGTGTAGCTTTGCGCAAAATTAAAAATCTTTAAGCATATGACGCACAATTTTTTTTCGTTCTGTTATTTAGAAATGATATTCTTCCCAAGAAAATAAAGAATAAAAATTCGAGATTTCCTGGTGGTGTCCTTTAGTAACTCGAGCTTTGTACTTATCAAAAGACCAACCAGATAACAACTCCCTGGTTGTACACTGTTGTAAGTTACGGACTTTCACAAAATTCTTCTAAACACGAAATGCAGCAGCCATATGTTTTACAAGATCTTAATGGCATAAAATATTATGACACATTAGTCTTCATGTGTGTGTTGTTGTTTTTTTTAGAGATTGCGTTCTGTGATGTTATTATGAAACTACGATGAAAAGTTAGCATTTTAGAAATTCTTAACATAGTTGTTTTATTCTTTTGATTTTATTATGACAGTCGTTCCAGTTTTCAGTTCTTTAAGAGTCAAGTATGAATGAACAATTAAACTTCTGAGTTTAACCTAAAATTAACATAGTACAGATAAGAATTTTTATCACGCCATGTAGAAATTATTCTTTCATTCTGATATAGGCCCGGCATGGCCAGGTGGTTAAGGTAATCAACTCGTAATTCGAGGGTCGCGGGTTCGAATCCCCCGTCACATCAAACATGCCTGCCCTTTCAGCTGGGGGGGGGCGTTATAATACGATGGTCAATGCCACTAGCCCAAGAGTTGGCGGTGGGTAGTGATGACTAACTGCCTTCCCTTTAGTCTTTGCTAAATTAGGGACGGCTAGCACGGATAGCCCTCGTGTAGCTTTGCGTGAAATTCAAACCAAACCTTGTGAAGGTTTGCGTGAAATTTAAAAACAAAAAAAAACATTCTTGTGTAATTTTTTTTATTTGAAACTTACAAAACACAATTGGTTTCTTCTTGAATAAGCTCAAATTTAGAAATAATTTGGTATTGAAGCTTCTAAATATAACATAAGTTCACAAGTAAGACACTTGTGACATCAATCAAAAGGTATTTTTCAGATACAGCATTAAAGTACATTTCACCCTTATAACTACAACTCAGTCAGGAACATTTTCAATTAGACAGAAGTTTCCTTACATATGTTTGACACCTGTAACTTGTTACATGTAAATATTACTTAAGAATTGTAACACCATAAACTGACAGTGTACTTAGTTATTACACCACTTGGAATACGTTCTAGAATGGCATAAATGACAACAAACAGAACTTTGTTTGTTTCTGAGTTCACTTGTTAATTTTTTTAATTAAGCCTACCATTCCTTCAGACAGTAATTCATCAATTGCCATTGCTACGCCTTTCTCGTCGTCAGTCTTCAGGATGTATTCAGCCAAGTCGGCAGGGGAGTACTGGAGGCCTGAAAATTTACTGTAGTAATCCTGCGAAGAACGAAAACTAACTTAGAAATGTAGTTAATCTTTGAATAACAAACGTCAATTTAGAAATTTAGTAATTATGTAAATAACAAAAGTAAGTTTACAAGTGTGGTAATCCTGCGAATAGCTAAAATTAGTTTAGAAATGTAGTAATATTATCAATAATAAAAGTCGGTTTAAAAGTGTAATAATCCTGTAAATAAAAAAAACATCTATTTTAAAATGGTTCAATTTTGTGAATACAAGTTGTTTAAAAATTTAGTAATTCTGTGAATAATAAAAGTGGACTTAAAATTGTAGTCATCCTGTGAATAAGAAAAGCCAATTTAGAAATGTAATAGTCTTGTGAATAACAAAAGTTAATTTAAAAGTGTAGTAATCCTATGAGTAACAAAAGTCGGTTTAAAAATTTAATCTGTCAATAACAAACATTGGTTTAAAAATGTAGTAATCCTGTAAATAAGAAAAGCCAGTTTAGAAATGAATTACAAGGGAAGTCTAGAATATACTTTTGACTTTCCACCTTTTTTCTTAAGAGCAATTACAAATTTTAAAATCATGAAACCGACGATTTTTAAATGAAAAATATAATCTTTGGCGTAGATCAATAGTTAATGTTGTAGTTGAAAATATTTTAAGGTAAGCAGGTAAAGTATATATAAATTTTATGCAATTTTCTAGGTTTCATAAATTGTTTTATTTATAGTGGCGCAAAACGTTTTCCATCTTCGTTATAAAGAGATACTTATATGTTTTCAGAAAGCTGTATTGTTATGCACGCTATTACAGTCAAACAACAACTCAATTTTTTTTCTAAAGCATAAGAATAAACATGTTTGACTTGCTGGAACTCTAAGACGGAGAAAAATATTATTAACATTCATTAGTTTCGTACACAAAGAAAGTAAATCAATTACGTTTTTCATATTAATATATTCACTTAGCTATTTAATATTAATGTATACACGTAGGTTTTTAACTTTAATATTTTGAAGAAGCTTTTCATATAAATATACTAACGGAGCTTCTTAATACATATATACTCATTAAGATTATTGATATTCATATAATCACTTAGTTTTTTAATATTTGTATATTCACTCAGATTTTAAAATATTAATATATTCTACTTGATCATGAAAACAACACTTCGTTTCTCCCTAAATTTGAAAATATTCTTAAAACCAGTAACATATTTCACATGATAATCACAGTTCGTTGATACGAATTTAGATACTCAAAGAAATAATCAAACATCATTTAATTAATTCCACGGCAATTATAAATAGCCCATCGTAGGTGACAATTTGAAATCGGAACAAACTCTTTGTTAATTTTGAGACGACACAACTGAGGCATTTTTGATTAAATTTTCAAATGTAAAAGCCCCTCAGTGGTACAGTGGTATATCTTCGGATTTACATTACTAAAAACCGGGTTTCGATACTCGTCGTGGGCAGGGTGCAGCTAGCCCATTATGTTTGTTCTTAACTAGAAACAAACAAATTCAACCGTAAAGTTGTTAAACAAGCACGTATAAAAAATGTACCTTAGTAATTACCAAAGGCGAATTTAAGCTCAAAATCACTAGTCAGCTGATGAAAAAAGTGGGAAGCAGCAGGTTCTACTCATATCAACATTGTACGAGGTCTGTTCAAAAAATACGCGGACTGTTTGAATTGCACGGCTCCAGTTGGTTCCAGGGGAATCCGCTTGGTGTCGCTAGGTTCGCACAGATCAGCTGATTACGACGCCAATTTCCGATTGCAGATACCTTCATTTGTGTATTAGCTACGCGGTTTTAAGTGAAGTGCGATTTTTTCGTTTGGCAGATTTCAGAATGAATGACCTAAAGGAGCAACGACTTGCTGTGAAATTTTGTGTTAAACTTGGAAAATCTGCGACTGAAACTTTTGCTATGCTTAATATGGCTTACGGTGATGTTGCTATGAAGCGTACGGCATGTTTCAAGTGGTATGAACGTTTTAAGGATGGTCGACAGTCCATTGAAGATGACGAGCGTCTTGAACGTCCTTCCACGTCAACTGACGACCCACACGTTGACAAAATCAGCACCCTGGTGCGGGCAAATCGACGTCTGACTGTCAGGGAGCTTGCTGAAGAGTGTGGGATATCAGTTGGATCTTGTTACGAGATTTTGACCGAAAAATTGAAGATGCACCGCGTTGCTGCAAAATTTGTGCCTCAGAACTCGTGAGTTTTTGGCCAAACACTCGATCACTGTTCTTCCCCACACCCCTACTCACCTGACCTTGCACCTTGCGATTTTTTCTTGTTCCCCAAACTCAAAAGACCCTTGAAAGGAAGAAGATTTGAGACGATTCCCGAGATTAAGGCAAATGCGACGAAGGAGCTGGAGGACATTACAAAAGAAGCGTACCAGGACTGTTTCAACAAGTGGAAACACCGTTGGGATAAGTGTGTGCGTTGGGAGGAGAGTACTTTGAAGGGGTCCCAGACCTGTAACTTCTAAATAAAGTACATTGTGTTTTATGACGTCAGTCCGCGTATTTTTTGAACAGCCCTCGTACATCAAACGAAAGCAGATAGTGCCCCGGTTAGCTTTAGCAGACCGCTAAATCCTTCCTTGGTATTTACATCTGTTTGGTGAACACAGCAAAATTTTTGGAGCTTGAAAACTTTAGCACGGCCACAAGGCTAGTATACTTTAATCGACTGACAGAAAAAAATTATCTCGACTCCAGATGTGTTGAAGACAAGTTTACTTATAATGCTTAGGTTTAGCACCTTTTTCCTTACACCTTAAACTCCCAGACAGTCTATTACGAGTTCATATCATCACCACCACTCAAGTGTTGCTGGTCTAACACTACTTTTATATGCTTGCTGAAACACACATGTAAATTCTTCTCTACCTCAGTTCTGTCTCGGATATCAGAAGACTCCCAACTATCAGAGTTTTTCTTCTGTTCATTGTTTGATTCAGATTCGTAAACGTTTTCGTCGTTTTTTATGTTCGTTCTATGAATCCCCAATGGTGGAATATCCAGTTCAGTTTTTGTTGTTATGTGTGGTTTTCCTTCATTGGGTTCTTGCTTTGAATCTTGGGTTTGTCTCCACTTAGCCAAATACTGGTTGTTTACAAGATCTTTCACTAACAGAAAAAAAAAATATATATATATATATATTTCTCCGACTATGATTAAACATATATGAAAAGAGATATTTAGTTGTGGATATTTTCTTTTTCTAGTCCGAAAAACTCACGCGTTTCTATAATATTTTAACCATACTTATCTCTTTTACATAAATAACTTAAAACACCAAAACTAAGTACGAACCTTTGTCTTTCAATAGATTTAGCACTTGTTACTAAAATACCATGTACGAAAGCAGATCAAAATAATAAGGCTAGGCTTCATATAGTTGTGGAGCGTATATTATATGCATCACATAAACCTGGCAGATATTTGGAAGAGGGATGTCCAGGGGTGATCAGAAATTAAGCATTTCCCCTTCGTTCTGTTGGCGGTATAGGTAGGCTTAGTAAAAAGAAAATACAAAGTGAAAAAGAACTGGCCGCGTAAAGGAGGAAAACCCAAGCACTGAAGGAAACAGGTAAACAACAGAAACAAAACAAACTAAACAAAACGGTATGGATTTATAATTCCTATGCCTGAGAGTTTGACGTGTGGAAAAAGAGTGGAGCAATCTGATTAAACACCTTTACAATGAATTTTAACAATATGAAGTATTGATATTACTCGTTTATTATTATGAATTATTCAGGAAGGCAAAACTGTTGATGTACTAAAAAATTACATGTGGAGCCTAATCTATCTCTTTATATTACTAGCTAGGGTGCCCGTACCCTAGACAGAAGTTATGTAAGTTTACGATTAATGAAAGATTATTTTAGAACATGAAAAGTTGTTTTCTTTATATATAATTTCCAAAAGCCCCAAAACACCCATGAAAACAGTGAAACACAAAATGTGAAACCGTAAGTTTGAATGTATCTTCTCCTGGGCTCAGCAAACCTTCATGCCATATGTGGTGAAGATCCATCAACAAGGGCGAAGTATTGGTAAAAAAAAACAAAAAAAACCACAAAAACTCAAATACAAAAATGTAAAATACAAAACTGAAAATATGTGTGTATTTTCCCATGGATCTAATAAACCTCCACATACACCCTCCGAAGTATATTCATGGACATACAACATAGTACTATTATATTTATACAGATGGCACCAGTGCATTAGATGAGCATGTTATGTATTCTTGACGTCATAAATGCACCCTGAAAATGGAGAAAAAATGAAGTTCTCCGTGACAGGAATTGGGGCCGAAACGGGAAAATCGCGATCTCTATTGTAAATCTATATGCACATAGGATGCCGAATACTCATATGGAATAAAAAATCGAAATGATTAGACTAGGTTTCATATAGTAGTGGAGTTTCTTGATGATGAGAAACCCATCTCAGGTCATCTTCAGGTTAAAAAAAGAAGTTATCCTGAAAATGACCTAGAAAGGTCAAAACGTCGTTTTCTGCTTATCAATAAGTGTTAATACCCATACCAGCTGTTCTGAAATACAACAGTGGTGTTTATGTCATATGTACGGTGTTTTGAATTGTTTTTTGCTCTCATAGCAATCCCACACTTATTTAGGATTCTCCAAAATACGTATTATTAATACTAATAATTTATTATTGTGAATTATTTAGCACACAAGCTGTTTAATATACTTCAAACTAAATTTGAAGCCCAATTTATAAAAATATATGAGCATTGTGTGAGTAAAAGATATTTAGAAACATGTAACCTCATCTTCCACACAACGCCCAGTTTTATTCTTTCGATTTGCCCTTGTCTAGAGTTAGTGATGAAGAGCGTAATTCTTCGAAACCGGTATAACTGACAAGTGGTAGGTTGAATCTTTAAAAGACATTTCGAAACATAACACGTACACCTTGAAAACACTATTTTACCTTAATATGCTATTTTTGTTATGTTACATCTCTGTCAATATATAGATTATATCAATTATAAAAGTATTAGATTCAAGTGTATTGTGAAGAAACGTTTGTTACATTTACAGAAATGAATTATATTGGAAATACTAATGAATTTAAAATATGTGTTTTGTTACTTTAACAGCCTTTTATTGCGCATATAGTTTAAAATCAAGACCTTAACTTACCCTCACTTTGTTTAGTCTCACTAGATATTTGGTGACCGTTGACGTTCTCACTGTGGACAGTCTTAGACTCTAAAAGAGCAACGCCTTGTTGATCTGCAATGAGAGAGTTTAAAAAGTATGCTACAAAACTTAGAAGCTGTTATTAATAATTAATATCTGAATTCGTGAAAGTATCAAGGAGATGAAAGCAGCCTGTTGAGAATGTGGTTCTGGAGTTCTAGTTCGTGTCATATTATCATATTTTGGAGCCACGAGTGCATTATAAGAATAACGATTGAACGTTACTATTCGATCTTACAACAGTGGACCAGCAGTAGGTGAAAGATAATGTTGACTAGTTGCTTTTCTTATAATTTCACCCTTTAAAATTAAGCACGATTAGTGCGGATATCTTTTGTGTAGCTTTGCACAAAATTCAATTAAACAAGAATAAAAGGAAATGTTATTCTAAAGTTGATCTTCTTTTCAAAAAAATCATTTATATGAATTATCTCTTATAGCTGAGCTTGATGTAAAGTATTGATTACATTCATTCAATTCGTTACAGACTACCAAGAGTTAAACGAATACTGGTACGAAAAAAAGCAAAACGTAAAGCAATAATCGTTGATATAATAACCACATAAAAAACGTGTTTTTATCAAATGTCCCTTCCTTTCTTTAATAATAATAAATGTTGGGTGGTGTATATCTTAGTGCACATAACTTGTGTTCTAAACAATCAAGTGATAAGGAAATCAATGTTCTAGTTTTTAATGTCTCAGATGCTAAAGGAAAATCCAAATTAATGACCTAGTCTTTTTGTGTGTGTGTGTATATCTTAGTATTTTGGGTTAGCACAATTTTAAAAATATCAAAAACAAAAAACAGGATAAGCCTTTTACATATTTTTTATAAAGAGAAATTTATGAGAAAAACAGACTCAGTGAGCTTAAAGGCTTATTAGGCTAAAAATCGGGTTTTCATACCCGTGGTGGGCTCAATACAGATGATTAATTATATACCTTTGTATTTAACAACAAACAAAGGTTTGTTTGTTTTGTTTGTTTTTGAATTTCGCACAAAGTTACTCGAGGACTATCTGTGCTAGCCGTCCCTAATTTAGCAGTGTAAGACTAGAGGGAAGGCAGCTAGTCATCACCACCCACCGCCAACTCTTGGGCTACTCTTTTACCAACGAATAGTGGGATTGACCGTCACATTATAACGCCCCTACGGCTGAAAGGGCGAGCATGTTTGGCGCGACCGGGATGCGAATCCGCGACCCTCAGATTACGAGTCGCACGCCTTAGCACGCTTGGCCATGCCGGGCCACAAACATAGGAAAAAAAACAACGACAAAATATCCCAAATTTCTTCAAAAAATATTTTCACCGAATTAAAATTATCAAATAAATGCGATGCATGTAAGCTATCAAAACTGATTATAAATGAAGGTGTTTTTAACCATAATAAAAAGAATATCGGGGTTTGAAATAGAATATATTCTTTTTTTTATGTTTTTGGTTATGTGGTATTTAAACTTTCTAAACATTTAATCTAAGGTATAGATCATTCAAAATTAGTTTGAAGAATACTCTCTTAATCAAAGTGATACCAGTAATTAAAAATACATAATAGCAAAATTAATATGTGACCAAACTTAATTTTTAGGATTAGCGTTAATCAAATGAAAAAAAAAAGAAATTCAATGATAAATAACATTATTACTTCATTAAAATCTCATTCGAGAAACCAGCTAAAAATCCATTTTAAAAGCAATTATTCGAATATATAAAACCAAAAATGCGACCTTACTTTATCATAACAGCTCTTGAGAACCTAATATTAGGTTGATGCTGAACACAACTTTGCGGTAATTATCTTGGTGAAGGAAATAGGCAACAGATGTCTGCCACCATGGTCTGATTGTGGTATAGCTGTTAACTTGTCGGGCGAGGAACCTGGAGGATCCTGATTCACGTTTCATTATCGCAAAATCGCGCTCTGTACGTTAGGTTCGTGGACACTTTATAAGAGTTATAACCAAATCCAACTATTCGATTACAGTAACCTAAAAGCTGATAGTCCTCGGTCACACCTTCTCTCAGGCCCGGCATGGCCAAGCGCGTTAAGGTGTTCGACTCGTAATCCGAGGGTCACGGGTTCGAATCCCGGTCGCACCTAAACATGCTCGCCCTTTAAGCCGTGGAGGTGTTATAATGTGACGGTCAATCCCACTATTCGTTGGTAAAAGAGTAGCCTAAGAGTTGACGGTGGGTGGTGATGACTAGCTGCCTTCCCTCTAGTCTTACACTGCTAAATTAGAGACGGCTAGGGCTATCTGCGCTAATCTCTCACATGAAAATTAGGGACGGCTAGCTCAGATAGCCTTTGTGTAGCTTTACATGAATATTCAAAACAAACAAAGAAATTAGAAAATGTCGTTATAGCAGTTTGTTTAATCACAGACCTTTAAATGCTTCGTTTAAAATGCTTTCCATAAGCTGGATAAAACAAGCACTAAACATAACAGGCGTCAGTTTGTAATTAAGAACAAAAGTACACAAAAGTAATTTCTGTGATCTATCCACCACGGGTATCGAAACCCGGATTCTAGCGTTGTAAGTTCGCAGACATACAGCTGTGCCACTAGAGGAGGGTATAGAGGAACAATATTCGAGAAAATATAACATTTACTTCTTTTATGCTAAAATAGATAAGAAATTAAAACCAAATTAACATTGATTTGAAGGTTAGCTAAATTCTGGTTTATTTTTTATAAGAGAATAGCAGTCGAAGAAGAGTAGAATAAAAAATAAAATTTCGAAACCTTAAGAATAAAAAACCCGTGTCGGTTTCTGTGGGAATTCACCGTCTTGAGTAAGGGTAAAGTTTTTAAAGAAATAATACGAATTCCATGAAAGCAACCAAAATGACGCAAAACATATTTAACTGTAGTATAGATTTGCAAAAGAATAATATGCTGGTATTTCATACTTTCGAGCAGAAAAGTATCTCAGGCATAGCTACGTGGATGGAGACATGCTTTGAACAGGCGCAGATAGCCAATTGTGTAGCTAAAAACAAATACAATTCTCTAAAGCTCAAGCATGGCGATTTCTAATTTAGAATTGCTGGCCAGCAGGAAGGCAGCTAATCAGCTACACTCGATGTCTATGTGGCTGCTCTTAATCGAATAGCGAAACTGACTGCCATGGCTGAGTTTCGTCTGCTGCTGAAGATTTGAAGCATGCCAAGCGACACATATCAGATTTAGTTCCAATTTGTGTAGGTTGTTCTAAGCAGTATAGTGTATTATAAACATTAATTAAATCAGCAATTGGGTACTGTCCTTTAAGTCTCTTCCATATTATTCTGGCAACATTACTATGAGATTAAGAGATCTCTCTGAGTGAAACAAACGTGTTCAAATACATCGGTATAATAATATTCGTTACTTGTCTAATTATACCTGCAATATTATTTATTATTTGAAGTCGTTTTTATACTGGAGATATTTCGTTTGTTTTGGAATTTCGCACAAAGCTACTCGAAGGCTATCTGTGCTAGCCGTCCCTAATTTATCACCCACCGCCAACTCTTGGACTACTCTTTTACCAACGAATAGTAGAATTGATCGTCACATTATAAGGCCCCCACGGCTGAAATGGCGAGCATGTTTGGCGCGACGGGGATGCGAACCCGCAACCCTCAGATTACGAGTCGCACGCCTTAACACACTTGGCGATGCCTCTGGAGATATTTACCAATATTTTTATGTAAATATAAATAATATTTTATAATTGCTCGAGATCTGACCTAGTAATAACTAAATACCCAAAAATCAGCGTTTCTTCAAAGACGTATAAGCTGGGTGATAAAGGTATCTTGAATTTTTCGAAAATAAAATAAATGGGAGTATATAAATAAACCACCGATAACTTAAGATTTCAATGATTTTGTTGACAAAAATTTTATATTATATGTTTATCTAATATTTTGTGAACAATATTTTTACTTAAAAAAAAAAAACAAGTGCTGTAAAAGTTATGAACACATGATAGTTTTTTCTTAATTAGTTTCTTTGTTATTAAGTACAAAGCTACACAACGGGCTGTCTGTGCTCTGCCCACCACCGTTATTGAAAGTCGGTTACAAGCAGTGTAAGTCTGTAGACATACCACTGTGCTACTGGGATGCACTCAATTATTGAGGAATACTGTGTATGTAATCTGGTAAAATACCATTCTTGACACACATCGTAGCTCACAGAGTCTCTCTCTGTGAAGAGTTTGTTTATTCATTTTAGAGCAAAGCCACAATAGGATACATGCTACGTCCTCTGCCAAGAATCGAACCACGGATCTTAAGTCCCGGGAGAATGCGAAACTGCTATTTCTTTTGTATAGCTTTTAATTAAGTTATTCTAAACCTTTTTTGGCTGCGACCCAAATTGTAGTCGCGGGGCTAAATCGCTCACCCATGCTTTCAATCAGTTTGTTTTTGAATTTCGCGCAAAGCTACACGATGGTTATCTGCGCTAGCCGTCCCTAATTTTGTAATGTAAGACTAGAGGGAAGGCAGCTAGTCATCACCACCCACCGTCAACTCTTGGGCTGCTCTTTTACCAACGAATAGTGGGATTTACTGTGACGTTATAACGCCCCGACGGCTGAAAGGGCGAGCATGTTTGGTGCGACGGTAATTCTAACCCGCGACCCTCAGATTACAAGTTTAACGCCTTTACCCACCTAGTCATGCCGGGCCGCCTTCAAACAGACTTCCTTGACGCTGTCACGATTAGACTATAAATGGAAGTTCAGATGGTCATACCGTTTTGGGTCCAGACTCAAGCGTTAAATAAGAACCAGTACTGATGTTTCTGAGTTTTGTATATTTTATAAATTAACAGTTTGTCAAACACTTCCCACCCAAACTTACAGTTTGTTTCATGATAACGGGAACTAAAAATTTATTCTAAAGACGGTATTTCTCAACCTAAAAATGACCTAAGAAGGTCTAAACGTTGTTTTGTACTTTATTTTAATCAAAGTTTTTAATATCTATATCAGCTGTCTTTTAATACATTTTTACAGTTTGTTTCTTTCAATTTTTTGCGCAAAGTTAAAGAAAGTGATACCTGCGCTAGTCGTCCATAATTTTGAACCCATAATCTACCGCCAACTCTTCTGCTGGAACAGTCGGACTTAATCTTCGCTGTTATAACGCATCCCCCCAAAGTACGGAGCACGTTTTTGCATCTCCGAAGCGTAAAACCACTGATCTTTGGAATTTAACATACACGCACACACACACAAAAGAACTGAAAATCAGATGGTAACGCATTTTTACGCTAACGCCCTGTCTAATAAATTTTAATTATTGTTTGAATTTTTATCGTATGCGTATATCAAGGAAAACGTTGATCGATTAACACTATCAGCATCCGTTCATTAATAGCTTTGAGAATCTTAAATTATCAAGTACCCAGCAGGTTGCGAGAAATTTAAAGTAAATTTGTTTTAACAGTGTCATTTGTCAACACAGTAAGATGTTGAAACGTCTGTAATTATTTTAACCGAGTATTCAGCATATGACCAAATGCGAGATAGGAAATATGTGGTTATCCCTACTTTCAAATATAAGCATGTAGTTTAAGATCGAAGTATGTTGTCGTAATTATACAGATTATGCAACGGCATAATTAATTTTTCACGAATACGTTAGACGTCTGAGTAGCGATTAGATGTTACTAAAACCATTTTCATGTTATCTAGAATCTTTGTGTAATAAAATAAATTTAAAACTATTTTAAGTAATTCATCCCTCAAATTACTGGCTTAATTATATGCTGTTCACTACTGTTGGGTCATGAGATTAAATCATATTGAGTGATATTATACTTTTGTTTGTTGAAGAAACAAAAAACACGGAAAATATATATTTATGTTTTCATAAAACGTTCAGGCATCCCATCAGTAATTAGTGGAATTATTGCAATATTAATTATATTTTTATTTACATTTTTAATGTAATTCATATAATATTACAGACTCTGTAATCTATAGAAATTATTGACTGAAAAGCAGTTTGGTGTTAAATAATTTTGATTTTTTTTTAAATTTTTTTCTACGGTTAACAGTTTTTTTAAAGTTGGTGGAGAGGTGGATAGGATAGATTTTAAACTAAATTTTTAGCGTCATTATTTATACAAAATAAAAATCCTTTTAATGTTATTAAGTGAAAGTTATGTAAAGTGGACAATTTTATCAGAATGTTTATGAACGATCTGGCAGATTACAAGTAAGCTTTTATTGTATCTATTTAAAATATTGGTTGGTTGGTTGTTTTGGAATTTCGCACAAAGCTTCTCGAGGACTGTCTGTGCTAGCCATCCCTAATTTAGCAGTGTAAGACTAGAGGGAAGGCAGCTAGTCATCACCACCCACCGCCAACTCTTTTACCAACGAATAGTTGGATTGACCGTCACATTATAACGCCTCCACGGCTGAAAGGGCGAGCATGTTTGGCGCGACTGGGGCGCGAACCCGCGACCCTCAGATTACGAGTCGCACGCCTTAACGCGCTAGGCCATGCCAGGCCCATTTAAAATATTGTGTGTATTACAGTAATAGTGCATCGCTAAGTATTGTATGTATTACAGTAACAGTGCATTCCTAAGTGTTTGATAGAGCTTCAAACATATAATTCTTTACATCTTTATAAAATACCCACATTTTTTTCTCTTGAGTTTAGCTAATACTCGTGGTATGCACCTTACTTACGTATTTGAAATATAGGTATGCATTTTGCTTGCGTGATTAAGATATAAGTAATACACGGGTATGCCCTCTGCTCACGTGTTTAAGATATAACTAATACATGGTTACGTACTTCTCCCTCGTCTGGTGTGACGACAGCAAGCTTATTGGCTTACAATATTAAAGTCCGAGGTTCGAGTCCCCGCGGTGGGTACAGTAGATAGCCCAATGTGACTTTATTCTCGCGCAAACAAACAATGCAGTTTGCTTAAATGTTTAAGGTATAACTAACACAAGGGTATGCACATTGTTTAGATGTTTAAGGTAGAGCTAATACACAGGTATGCACTTTCTTTAGGCAAGGCCTGAACGATTACTTGATTCTTAACTGCGAATGAAGGTGACTAGCGCAGAAAAATGTGACATAATATTAACAACCTTAGACTCCTGAGTGACTGATCAGAGCTCTTGTAAATTAAACAGTTGGTTGTTACAATAAATTATCTTTATATAAAAAAGGAAATAAAATATTATCAGTTTGTTTGCTTTGAATTTCGAGCGAAGCTACTCGAGGGCTATCTGTGCTAGCCGTCCCTAGTTTAGCAGTGTAACACTAGAGGGAAGGCAACTAGTCATCACTATCCACCACCAACTCTTGGGCTACTCTTTTACCAACATCACATTGATTGTCACATTATAACGCCCCCACCACTGAAAGGGTTAGCATGTTTGGTGGGACGGGGATTCGAACCCACGACCCTCATATTACGAGTAGAGTGCTTTAACCACCATAGCCAGACCAAAATCTTATAAAAAAATAACTTTTTCTTATCACCATATTTATATTCATGTTTGGTATAGAATTTTAACTAGTATTTTTGGTATTGTCAGCCCTATGCGACATGGACTAAACCCTCACGTTGCATACTTCGATGCTGAGATACAGCCGTTCCTAACTTAAATTACTGACCAGTAGGAGGACAACATCACCAGTCAACAGCACCAACACTCCTACATGATCACTTTTCACTGGATAGCGTCAAGTTTATGATCTCCATACAACTGAAAGAGGGAAGTGACATATCGTGACATAAACCTCCAACTTTCTGACCCGCATTCCAACACCTTAACTTGACCCTCGATGGAACAGCAAGAGGTTTTTGGATTTACAACGCTGGACACAGCAGATAGCCCGACAAGGCTTTGTTATCAGAAAACACATATACACGCACGCTAACAACTAGGTGACACTCGGCCCAGACACGGTCCTTGTATGTACATCATGCACAGGTTGCCGAGAATTGTATTAATAACAGCTTGTTTGTATTTCAGAAAGAAGATAAATAAACATTTCCAGTATATATTTACAGGAAACATGGAATACTATTGCTACTTAGGAGTTTAAACACGTTTAAAAGTATGTGTAATCGATTTTTAACATAATTTCTGGACACATTATAACTTAAAAAAACAGCCTTAAATTTTAATATAACCTTTAGCCGTTTATGTACTAACAATGATGTATCAAAAATCTTACGGCACAAAAAACAACAACTCATTTTCTGGAGTAAATTATTAAACATACTTAACATGTGTCATATCAAATAAGCATGAATATAATATTAATTCTTTAATATTCCATCAGATATGACTGAAAATTTGTAAACAATCGAAATGTTGTGCTTTGTAATTTACTCACTTAAATAGTGCATTTTACAAATATCGTATTGTTCATTTCTTGATATTAACAAAGGTGAGTTAGAAAAAAAAAAGTTATTGGAACAAAGTGGTACCTCTGAGAATTTTCTTTCAGATAAACTTGATATTAAAATGCATATATAAGTGCTTAAGAAAGTATCGTTGAGGTAAACTTCTGATAACCGAAATTTTTGTTTGTAAATTTATATTTAAAGTACTAGGTGGCACCACACAGAATTTATCAACAAGTTGTTTGCTTGTTTGTAATTGAACATAACGCTGACTTTATTATACAACAGATCCCAAAGAAGGTGCAGAACAAAACCGTGATGTTAAATTCGATCTCATTCATTCCATGATGAATTAATAAATTAAAACGCGAAATATTTCGACTGAATATTTCGTGATAAAAAAATATTCGAGTTAATAAGTTTACAACACAGATACCGGTTGCTTGCAGAGTACTTATAAACCGGTTACTTGCAGAATACTTATAAACCGGTTGTATATATGTTTAAAAATACGTTGCTCTTCTTAAGATTAACTTTTATTGTGCTAAATGCGCCCTCAAAAACGTTTTCACTGGCATTAGTTAAATACGTATTGAAAATAAAACAACGAACAAACAGTTGTGTAACATTCCTTTAAGAAACTACAAAAGACGTTTAAAATACATTGAAAACAAGCTCATAGTTTTAGTAGTAGGTTTTGTAGAAAAGTAATAATGTTTATCTGGTATATCTTCAGTGAAATCAGTTAACGCAGTTGAATTACGCCATAATAATTCTGAAGTTGAATTTTTTTTTCCCGTTTTTAAATATCTACACACAAAAACAAAACTGTTAACCGAATAAGTTAAAAAAAAGGCGACACCGTTTCATAATTCTTTCTGTTGCTAAGTATCATTTAATATAATATAGTAATACCTCTCTAGATGTTTTATAGACAGTGATATATAAGTATTTGAAACGTTATATACATCATGGTTATTCTGAGTTGTATATTAAATACAACTCTTCAGGTGACATTATTCTACCTTTAAAATCTTTTTTACCTTCATTCATATTGTTCAAAGTGTATTTAACAATTGATTATTTATTAATTTCCGTTCCGGTGAAACATTTGTTTAATTAATATTTTTATCCAATCAATCAAAATATATTGATAGTGTCATATATGTACTCACCATGCTGTCGGAGATGATTTAGCTGTTGCTCAACTTCTCCAGCCATCTAGAAAGAAACAAGTAACAAGTGTAAGATCTTGGACGGTGATCGAACAATGAAGAATACTAAAGCGAGAGTTACATGAAGTCGAGATTAATCGAAAGAGAGTACTATTTTAAACCATATAGTTTATTATCTATTTAAATATTTCAATTTAGTTGAAACAGTGATATGGTTTGGTTTGTTTTGAATTGCGCGCAAAGCTACATGAGGGCTATCTGTGCTAGCCGTCCTTAATTTAGCAGTGTAAGACTAGAGGGAAGGCAGCTGGTCATCACCACCCATCGCCAACTCTTGGACTACTCTTTTACCAACGAATAGCGGGACTGATTGTCACATTATAATGTCCCCACGGCTGAAAGGGTGAGCATGTTTGGTGTGACGGAGATTCGAAACGCGACCCTCAGATTACGATTACCTGGTCGTGCCAGGCCAACACTGGCATAAAGCACAGTTGAGGTAAAATAAAATGACTACACAACGTGCTTGTGTTGTTCCAAAGGAAATGCTTTTCAGTGCGTTTTATTCACCGAAAATTAGAATTTATGTTATATTTTGTAACACTGGGGATAACAATGTTTATCTTCCTGATTTGCAATATTTAACGAATAATTAATTTAAAACTGCTTCGATGAAAATTTGCAAATCAGCTTTCTATTTATAGCTATTACAAGAGGGCCTAGCGCGTTAAGGCGTGCGCTTCGTAATCTGAGGGTCGCGGGTTCGCGCCCGAGTCGTGCCAAACATGCTCGCCCTCCCAGCCGTGGGGATGTTATAATGGTACGGTCAATCCCACTATTCGTTGGTAAAAGAGTAGCCCAAGAGTTGGCGGTGGGTGGTGATGACTAGCTGCCTTCCCTCTAGTCTTACACTGCTAAATTAGGGACGACTAGCACAGATAGCCCTCGAGTAGCTTTGTGCGAAATTCCAAAACAAACAAACAAAGCTATTACAAGATAAACCCTCTGCCAAACTGTAAGTAATGAATGCTATACAAATTAGAAAAAAAAAAGTAGAATGTTACAATTCATTTGTTCATTTGTTTTGATTTTTCCCAAAGCTACTTGACGACTTTCTGTGCAAGTTGTCTCTAATTTTGACAGAGGTAAGACAGTAATCAACATCACTTATCATTAGTTTTTAGACTACCCTTCTCAGATTATATAGCTGGATATCACCATTGCTCTTATGAAACACCCACGATCCAAAACTTCGAAAAACGACTTGTTTGTGGGCGCGAGCCACAGAGCCTCGAATTTGCAGTGTTGCACGCAAAAAGTAAACCATGTTGGGGTGTTTCTATTACTTTCCTTTATAAAAGATGCCTAGAAATCGAATGTGTGTTTGATAATACTAAAATATCTTTAAAATGTTTATCCTACTTTCAGAAAAAAAAAGCTTTTAGTTCATTTTGAGACAAGTATTCAACAAAGAAATAAAAAAATCATTTTGTCACTGGACTTAAAAATCAATAGCATCGGTAATTATCACTGATAATTTACATTCAACTTAACAAAAGTTATTATCTGTCTTCTTCGTAAATCAATACCAAATATTTTACGTTCAAACACCGAGTTTGTGTGTTAACCCTCTAGCTAAAATATTGGAAGATTTTAATTCTGCATTTCAATTCTAGTAGAATTGTTCGATAATACAAATACAATTCAAAATTACTTTATTTTTATTTAACAAGCAGTGAGGTCATGTAAAACTAGTCTTGTTATAAAAACTTTTTAGAAGTCTAACAAAGCACGTAATATAAAATTATCCAATTATTTTAATGAATTTTTCATAAAGTATTCAGCGAATCATGCATTTACATGAAAGTTTCAGGTTTATTTATGACGAATGAAAATTGGCAAAATCTAAACTACTTTCTTAAATATGCTACTGTAAATAAGTTACTGTTCTGAATTTGTTTCCTATATCAATCAATGTTTAAAGCCTAGCATGGCGTGGTGACTAGTACGTAATCTGTGGATCTCAAGGATTAAAACACGATGTCGAATACGCTTGTCTTTTCACACGTAGCAGTGTTATAATGTGATAGTTATGCCCATTATACGTTGGTAAAAGAGTAGAACAAGAACTGGCGTAGGACACTGCAGGCCACTTGCCTTCCATCCGGCCAACAGTTCAAAATTAAGAACGACGGTAGGCTGATTCATTATACATTTGTCTCTCTCTTACTTGTTACTCTGTTCTAAAGTTATAAGGTGGAGTGTTTAATGCGTTTTCAGTGATCAAAAAACGTGCGAGGAAAAAATGAGGTAAAAACACGAATGTTATATTGATGTTACGTTTTTCATAGAAAATTATTTCTACCGAAGTAGTTCAAATCAACTAGTGATTCTTTGTTCTCTAAGTAAGGCATTCTAAGTTCTTTATTTATTGTTACTTTCATTAACAGCATTGTTTAAAATGCTTAATGTATAAAGTGTTATAAGTTTCCTATTTTATTTTTTTATCAATATCCTTTTATTATAGAGATTACTTTGTATTGTTAGCTTAATATAGGTATTTAGTACTAATCTAAATCTCCTAGGTTAGTTGAATCTCCTGATATATTATTGGGATTATGGCTGGAAATACGATGGCAGAGAAAGTACCCACCTAACAAAATAATACATTCTAATCTTTATAAGTAGAGAGGCCCGGCATGGCCAGGTGGGTTAAGGCGTGCGACTCGTAATCTGAGGATCGCGGGTTCGCATCCCCGTCGCACCGAACATGCTTGCCCTTTCAGCCGTGGAGGCGTTATAATGTTCGGCCAATCCCACTATTCGTTGGTAAAAGAGTAGCCCAACAGTTGGCGGTGGGTGGTGATGACTAGCTGCCTTCCCTCTAGTCTTACACTGCTAAATTAGGGATGGCTAGCGCAGATAGCCCTCTTGTAGCTTTGCGTGAAATACAAAAACAAACAAACAACTCTTATAAATAGAAACGTAAGAAAAGTATATTTGATTATCTAAAGAGGTTGCGAAGTTAATTTTGATATTAGTGCGTAGCTATCTGATCCGAAGTTAACATTAATTAATGAACAAAATCAACAAAAAATAATGTCTATAATTTCCTTGAAATTCTATTACAATCAGCAGAGAAATATTTGAAGTTTGAGTAATGTATCTCATTGATATTTGACATTTACAGCACAGCCGTTAAGGCTATATGCCGTCTTACCTACTTCTGATCTACTGACTATAGGGAAGATAAATAGTAGTACCCTACCACCTACACAAAGTAGTTTACTGTCATTTTGTATTCTCAAGAGAGTTGGTATGGATATTAAAACACTAATTAAAATAAAGTACAAAACAACTTTTTGACCTTCTTAAGTCATCCTCAGGGTAATGAAGAACCTCTTTGTTATTTTAATTAAAGTTTTAATACTCATACCAGCCGTCTTAAGAATACATTATTATTTCAAGTGGGTTTCTTGTCATCACGAATTACCACCATTCTCACACCACACTTATAGTTCAAAGTACTTAGACTATTTTGTGGTATCACAAAAATTTGAACCCGGGTTGCCAGTTCTAAGATACAAAAAGTTCTATACCACAAGACCAAATTAGCTTCTACTCACGATCAATAATGTAAGTGCCTAACTGTAATCAGGCTGTTATTTCTCTTCTAGCATTGGAGTAGGAGAGGGGGAGAGAAAAATTTTAAGAGCTGAAAATATATGTTCTGATTTCTTCATAATATGAAACCATTTGAAATAGAGTTACTTAAATAAACTAATAAAAGTAAAAGGTTTTTGAATTTCTAATTGATCCCATTGTGGATACAGGAGTTTGTAAAATAAATGGCTAATTATATTAAAGCAGGAAAGTAATTGCAACACTTCTCCTTAAAAACTATTGACGCTCAATTATTTCTTCCATCAGGTTAAGTGTAGGCCATGAATATGACATGGTATCCCAAATGATCTTCTGTAGTAATGTTTTTTAGAATCTGAATAACAAATGGATTGAACGATATATTCAGAAATGGTAAAGCTGTTTTATTAATGTTATATTTTACTTGGAAAAACTACAACAAATGTGTCCTGGAATTCCAGTCCATAATTTCAGTTTCTTAGTAAAATGTTGAATCTGCTGGACCGAAATTAGATTATTTTCTCAAGATTCCACGATTGTTTTAAATTCAGATTCTTAAGAGTATGGGAGTAGTTTATGTGTAATCACCTAAATGTTTGTACTTTTTAACCTATTCAGACTAGCTAGAAGAAACTAGGTCACTTTTTGAGCATTAGCATTTTCAACATGAACGTATATTCTGCGTACGTGAGTTAAGTGATTATAGCGGAGACTCCTATGTTTCAAGAATAGCCATTTCTAGCTTTGAACGACTGACCAGAGTGACAAAACCTGTCTCTACAACAGTTTTATTCCACTCCAGGAACCTAATAACGAGAGTTACTGCTGCTTTTATAACGTCTTCACGGCTGAAAGTGTGGAATATAATCAGCAGTGCTACGACTCGAACTTTGGAACTTTTGATGCGCAGTTCGTTAGTTCACCTTTAGGTCACATCCGAATCACTTTGTGAGCGATAAAACTGAATTCGAAAACAGACTGTCATTTTTATAAAACAATATTGTTCTATCCAGAAGAAACAGTCAGTTAGGGTCAAGAGCTTCAAGTTAAACAAAGAGTTGTGTATTTTCTGATCAGTATAATACAAAATTATAAGGAAACTTTAAGACCTTAGGTATATTTAGTGCAAAATGAAGGCTGATAATGAATAGTAGAGCCATGACAATAACTGTACACATCTTTAATGAACGTTTCAGAGCTACACATATTTTCTAAAACTGTTCATAGAATTTTTTATATTGCTATTTATACTGAAGATTGTTCAATTCGTTATTTTCAAACCGTTAGTGATAACGATATAATCCGTCACGCATTAACTTTATATCAACGAGTTTCCTATTTATTATGCTACGTACGTTACGTATTAGGATTTCAAATAACCGGAAATTTTAATTTGAACATAGAAGTTATTTGAATCTCGATATGCATCAAATTTATGATATTTACCAACAAGATTAATAAACACGATGTTTGTTCTTAACACAAATATATATTAATATAAAAGTGGCCCAATTTATAATAACAATTATGAAAAATAATGATTTTATATATAAAAATTTTACCATCTTACAAACAACACTGATGAGTCTTCTATTTCTATTTCTATTTGGTCGCCCCCCCCCCCCGGTAGTACAGTGGTGTATCTGCGGACTCGGTTTTTTTCAGCGACGAAGATACGTAATGTTCTCGTGGAAATATTAACGTCTAACGTTAATTCACTGAAGTTAAGCGGTTTATATTGTTCGAAATCAATAAACGTTCCTGGTCAAGTGTCAGCACTTTCCCAATTAATAAGCGTTAATCACAGTTATAGTCTCAGAAGCTTATAGTATACCAGCTGTAGCAAACCAACAATATAAACTGTCTTTTGGCATGTCGATTTATAAACTTTTATGGTGAAGTTCTCGGAAGTTCAGTTGGTAACAATGTAAAACATATATTGTTGATTCTTACACTCGAGAATCTTCTACAAATTTAGAGAATGGGCGGGACTTTCGCGATATATATTTACCAGTATAAGTACGTGCATTTCTAAATATAAATATTTAACTAAAAGAAACATAGGTGTTAAAATAAATATATATCAGTAAATCCGTTACAACTTGAGAATATTCGCACCAGTGATCGAAACTTCGCACCTGTTTTTAAAAATGAAGCTCACTTTCTGTAAGAGGTATAGCTTGTTAAAAACGTGTGGTAATGTAACTAAGTGCGCTTTACAGACCGTACTTTGTAATTATACACAGTCATTTACGCTCAGTTGAACTCCATACTAAATTTACGTGCAGATTGTCCACGATAGTAAGTTTAATGACTAAAACATTATTATTAAACAATCAGCAAAAGCAAACCTAATGCATTCAACCCTTTTTGGTGTGTTGTATCGACAACTATCTTGTTCAAAAAATTGACAAACTATATTGTTGTACATGTTCAAATTTTCGAGTTCGTAGTTAGGAATTTACCGCCGATTTCAGTCAAGGTTGGTCGTCCTAGGAAGTTTCTAGTCGTCTCAGACGACCGTTAAAATCGAGCCCAAGTATATTCCAACATAGACGACGAAACAGGAAGGCAGAATAGGCACAATTAATATTTTATGATCACAATACTTTCTCATCTTGTTTTTCTTATCCACTTCATCCCAGCAAGCATTCTTACATAGAAGGATATGTTAAACTTTTCTTCAAGGCCTTAAACTTCAGAAGAGTGAAAAAAAAGTTTAACGTAAATAAACATATCGTTCTTTCTAATACTGAAAGTGAAACACACACATACACACTTGTTCATAAGCCTTCCTTTCTGGACCTTATGCAGTACCACATTGGTTGTTTATTTTGTAATCCCCAATGCTACTTAATGCCAGTACAGAAATCCTTCTCTCCGGGTCTGCCATGTAAACGACTCTTCATTTATTTCACAGGGCCGGAAATTAGTTAAGTCTATTCTAAAAGCGGCATTTACAAATGCCGCAGTTTTCGTTAATTCCACAGATTGCAAAGTTAAACACATTGTTTTTATTTGGGAGGTCTATAAGTCTTTGTTTATTTACTACTGGATAGGTCCACGTTTTTTCATGGAAATAATGTTAGATGAAATAACCTGTGTTTACTCTGCAATGCTACTTGATTAAAGCTAATGCTACGTGAAAAATATTCCATACAAAAAGTACTTGATGATTTAGAGCTAACGCTATGTGAAAAAAGTTCTATACGAAAATATATTTGAGGATTTAGAGCTAATTTTATGTTAAAAAGTTCTATACAAAAATTATTGATGATTTGGAGCTAATGCTTTGCGAAAAATGTCCTATATAAAAATGCTTGATGATTTAGAGCTAACGCTATGTGAAAAAAGTTCTATACGAAAATATATTTGAGGATTTAGAGCTAATTTTATGTTAAAAAGTTCTATACAAAAATTATTGATAATTTGGAGCTAATGCTTTGCGAAAAATGTCCTATACAAAAATGCTTGATGATTTACAGCTAATGCTATGTGAAAAATGTTCTATAAAAAGTATTTAATGATTTAGAGCTAAATTTTACGTGAAAATGTTCTAGAAAAAGTATTTAATGATTTAGAGCTAAATGGTACGTGAAAATGCTCTATGCAAAAAAAATTAACTCGAATTTGACCCATATTTACCATCTAAATATTAGAGCACAAGCAAATCTAATATTATCCCTGCTCCGCTTTCCAAGTTAAAAATAATAGACACTATCATAATTAACTATGACAATGTACGTTTTCAAGAAGTTTGCAAAGTATCGAATCTTGGAATAAGATTTTTTTTTATAAATAATGTTGATGCACTATCTATTGTAACTGATTTACCATTACATATTTATTTTAATATCAACATTTATGTAAATTAAACTTATATTTAGAAATGTATGTAACTTACACTGTTAAAAGTCCATTGCCAAATTCCCGCCTATTCCCTAAATTTGTAGAGGATTCTCGAGCGTTAAAATCAACAACATATGTTTTATGAAAGCATTAGCATACGGAAATTCCTAGAACCTCGCCTTAACATTTATAAACCAACATGCCAAGATACAGAATAAATTGTTGGTTTGTTGCAGTTGATATAGTATAAATCTTGGAAGCTATAACTGTGATTAACGCTTATTAATCGAGAAACATTCAACTTCAGTGAATTCACATCGGACATCAATATTTTACGAAAACATTTGATAACTTCAACAGTGAAAAGTCAGCTTGTAAACGATGTGAGACCAGCAAAGAATATAGAACTAACTAAGTCTCTGTTAGGCGAACTGTATCTACGTTAACTCCGAATTAATTTACTCATCGTTAACCCTTGATAAGAAATCAAATTAATTTCGGATCGAACAGAAAACTCAATATAGTTTATAAATTTGTAAAACTTTTATATATAAACCATTATTCTCGTCATCACGGATTATTCTTTGTAATTACTAGTTGTAATAAGCTAATTATAAATTATATTAATGTCTGAAAATTTAAAATATATTTGTATTATCAATCTTTGTGTCAAACATCATAAATTTAATATATCTCTATATTTAATTAACTTCTAAATTTATATTACCATTTAACTCGGTTTCAGGCTGTTAGAAATCGTAATACGTAACATAATAAATCGGAGGGTCGTCCAAGATAAATTTTAATACATAACACTATCTAATAACCACCTTTTTCTCTCTCTCTTCCATTTGTACTATAGTTTGAATATTAAGGTCCAACCAAGTCATGACTTACTTCAGACGCTGATCCTTAAATTGCTGTTTTTAACGATTTGTTATCTTATAAATCAAGAAGAATCTCTCAAGTGGAAATAGTTTTGTTTTTTACGCCTAAGTTTATTTTGTTACATGAAATAATCGCAGGCAGATATGTGAATTTTTTTCCTCCTAATTCTTCTCAATATCATCATTGAAGGCATGAAGATCTAGTCAGGTGCCCTTCTGAGGTCAAACTTGTGGGAGAGAAGAGCTAATATCTGATTATGTTATGTCAATTTAATAAAAGCAATGTGTTTTTTATATCGTAAAGGTCCAGCATGGCCAAGCGTGTTAAGGCGTGTGACTCGTAATTTGAGAGTCGCGGGTTCGAATCCCGGTCGCACCAAACATGCTCGCCCTTTCAACCTTGGCAGTGGGTGGTGATGACTAGCTAGCTACCTTCCCTCTAATCTTACAGTGCTAAATTAGGGACGGCTAGCGCAGATAGCCTTTGAGTAGCTTTGTGCAAAATTCAAAAACAAACAAACAATATATCATAAAAAGCAAAGATATTATTCAGCTACCTGAAGTTACTTCTGCACACTACTGTGGGGTTAATACACATATCTCAGTGAAGTTAGATATACATTTCTGTTTTATCAACCAATCTTTGTTCACTACACCATACTTACCTTTTAATGCTATGATAGACTACTCGTTACTACGTTTCTTATTTTTAACTTTGTGAAAAGAGAGATTATCAGTAGTTGAAAAAAATTAACCAATAACTTTATTTTTATTATAGGAGCACCCAACTTGGTTTGTTTTAACTTCGCAAATAAAAAATGTTAGTTTTCCAGTATTTTAAATGTTTAATGATAGATTGATTGGAATTAGTCGTTTGTGATCTATTTACTTTATAGATTAAAAGTTTGATACTCATACTTTATATTTTCATGGTCATGGCTTGTAACAAAAATTATTAGAAGTGTAATGATTTTCTTTGATTTATTGATCTGGAAAATATTTATAAGTATATAACCTCTCAACTTGGGTAATCGGGACTTCTATAGGGTTTGCTTATGATATCACAATAAAAATGCGCTGCTTATGTGTTTGTACTTCGTCAGAGTGAAATATCGTTTGTATCATCAGTTTTACCTTCAATATATACATGTTGTAAAAAAGATAAAACTTAATATCCTGAATTTTAAACCATGGAAGCCTTGTGGTATAGCAGTAAACAAAAATAGATTAATAATAAATACGTCCACTAAATATTTATTTGTGTTGTTAACAAAATCTCGAACAATTTGTCATAATTTAATAAAAATATGTAACATGAGAGCAGTTATTTACGTTTTTGTTTATTTATTTATATTTAAGAGAAATGTATCAGAAAAGTTTGTTTTTGTTTGCTTTGAATTTCGCGCAAAGCTACTCGAGGACTGTGGGATTGGGCGTCACATTATAACGCCTCCACGGCTGAAAGGACAAGCACGTTTAGCGCGACGGGGATGCGAACCCGCGAACCTCAGGTTACGAGTCGCAAGCCTTAACACACTTGGCCATACCAAACGTTTTGATCAGCATTAGAATTAAAACACCCACCGTTAGATATATAAGACTATTTAGTGTAAGTGTTATTATTTAGTTTATTTTGTAGCTTGGTATTTAATGACTGTTTAATTTTTAAGATAGGAGTATTGAAGAAGGATCGTATTAAAAGTGTTAGTTGTGACAAAATGTTGTTACGCAGCTCTGTAGAGTCATACGTTGTGTTTCTTATTACATTGTTGTCTAGGCTTTACTAATATTGTTGACGTCACGTTACTGGAATCTGTTTTTCTCGTTACCTGAACTGGGTGTTGTTAAATCATAGCGCCGCGTAGTTTAACAGTTCGAGGACTCAGTGAACAAAGTATAAATATAGACAACCAAGCAAGCTCAAATCAAGTGCAGTTTTGTTAGAAAATGAGTTAGCGAAAGAAAACGTAAAATTAGCCGATTTACGAGTGATTTGTCGTTACGGGAGATATTTTAAAGCGAGTTTCATAGTTTATTAGAGATAAGGAGAAAAATTTGTTTTGCCAATTTGAAGTAAATGTACCCGTCTGTGTGAACTTTAACAAAAAAAAAGAGATAATAATTTAAAGTTCGAGATACAACGGTGATAACTCAGAAGGTAACGCAAGTGAATTATTCACCGATAATATTAATTATAAAATAATTCGTCTTGTCAATTGGATTCCAAAGTAATTGGCTCCCTAGTGGCACAGCGGTATGTCTGCTGATTTACAATGCTAGAATCCGGGTTTTGATACCCCTTGTGGACAGAGCCCAAATAGCCCATTGTGTTGTTTTGTGCTTAACTTCAAACAAACAAATAAAAAAGTAACTGAGTCATCTTCAGTGAACTTTTCAGAAGAAAATAAAATTATTTAGAGTTTAAGATACAACTGTTATATCCTATATATATCCGTTTAGTGTTCGAATTTATGAGCAGCAAGTCGCAGACACTTACTGTAGAATTATCCAAGCCTTTATACATAAAACCATAACATCTACAATTAAGATAAATATATGATTCCTAAAAAACAACAACTTACCTTTTGCCCTTCCTTCGCTTCTTCTGGACCTAGAGGAAAAAAAAAAAACGTAAACATACATAAATACACTATTCAAGAAAACCAGACACTTACAGTTATACATTTTATTAATAATTTATTGAAAAAAGTCAGAACCTTTACAAAATCAAGCTGTACTAACTAATGTGACGTTAATAGAGTTATTTAATCTTCATATGAACACTGGTTTTCAAAAGTTAAGGAACAAACTCTTCTTTGAACAGTTACGATTTATTAGTGAATTTTGTATAGCAAAGTTTAGTACAGTGAATGATATCTAACTCGTAAACAAATGCATGACTTTCAACAAATATTGGCAATGGTAGTTGTTATTTATTTATTTTACAGTAAAAGCTTCAAAATGTAATTAAAAGATAACCCTATGAGAAAAAAGAAACAATATTCGATTTGTACAAAAAAAAAAAAGAAATTCATCGACAAAGGTAGCAGCTTTCTACAAATAAGGCTTATTTTCCATATAATTGTGTCACATGTTTTGAGAAAGAAACGTTGTGAAACAAAGAAAGCCAGTAGTGTGATCAAAACCACCTGTTCTTTAAATAATGTTCAAACTCTTCATAACAAAAGCTGGCTTATAAATTCAACAACAGGCTACAAATAGTAGAAAATGTTGCTCCAAATTAGAGTGGATTAAAGATTGCTTCGAACACAGTGGTTATTGAAGACAGAATACAATTTTCTAATTGATACAGTAAACACATATGTTTTATTTTGAAATTGTTGTTTGTTTTAGCGCAAATTCCGTCTGCGCTGCGCCAGTGCAAAGTTTGAAGTCCGATACTTACCGCTACGACAGGACATAACAATGATGCTCTGCTACATTACAAACTTGAAACCTAGACTGGTCAAACTAATCGTTCTGGGGCGACTGACGGACTCATAAACATATGCTCCTCCAAAAGATATTTTAATATTTATATTTTGAAATCTGCTACGGCGAACATTGTAAATGGTCATATATATCTCGATAATGTAGAAAGGTTCATTTTAAAAGCATGAAAAAGATTGCTTGTTTGCTTGGGATATTCACGCAAGACTACATAATGACTAAATAATTTTGAAATGATAGACTCGGGAGGAGGGATACCTATTCATCAGCGCCCACAACCAATCCTACAGCCTCTAAATGAATAGGGAAATAAGATCGTCACTCTTATAAAGAACCTTGCCACTGACTGCTATTCTAAGAGTCCATAATTTGTGTTTGTTGTAATTTGTAGCAGTGAATACGTTATAAGAGTGACTGTTAAACCCTACCATTGGAAAAGCCCAAGGGTTGATGGTGAGTGTTGTTGACTAGTTACCTTCACTCTGGTCTATCACTTGAAAAACTCAAGCTTTTGAAACGAAGTTATAATATGTAATTTTATTGGAAATGACATGACCTTTGAACCATGAGATCCACGGTCTTTCGTTTTAACCACGTGAAATAAGAATACCAATAAAAAGATTAGAACAAGTACAGTGGAGCGCCGTTAAGCCGCGGTATTTTGGGGGTCAACCTGCTTAACCGTGGCTTAAGTGGTCTGCGGCTTAAACCTTCGTGACTGAAAAGCCGAAGTCGCCAACAGCTCCGCCGAGGAGCCTCATCCGGGCCATTGCGTGATCATTATATCGGATTATCGAATTAAAGATAATACTTTAATTATTGATCACTTTTTTCACGGATTTACCGTGGATTAACTTTAATGTATGGAGAGGTGTGATTCGGTAACAATGGCGGCCTCCATAAAGCTGACATAGAGAGCCGATAAGGTAAATTAACGGTCGATTTCTATTGTAATATATTTTATTTATATCCCAAATTAAAGCAAATTCTTTTTAAATATCCCCTTAAAGTTATAAAGCCAGGATTAAATTCGTAAGCCGCGTTTTTACACGTTCTTAAATTAGCGGTGAGCGCGATAATCCTCGCTCACATCGCTCACAAGACTTGCTACAGCGGCTTAAGCGATTTCGCGGTTTACTGGTTCGCGGCTTAATAGCGCTCCACTGTATATATATATATTCTGAAACTTACAACACAACTTCTAACTTATGCCCATGTTTCATATTCAATGTTTTTCTTTATATACGTACTTTTAGTGAATCAGTAACGCCCTCTAAACAGAAAGCCTCCATTTATAAAAGACATATTGTTGCCTTTAAGAGGTCTAAATGTGAAACTCACTAATGACGAAAGTTCTCGAGACATTGCAAATCTACTTCAGACTAATAACAGTACTAATTTTAATTGCGAATTTGTCAAGAAAATACACAAATATTTTAGAAGTTTATTATTTTGCTTTATTTCAAAAAGATAGCTCCCCTGTGGCGATGTGGTATGTTTGCGGACTTATAACGTTAGAAAGTGGGTTTTGATGCCTGTGGAGTTTTGTGTTAAACTTCAAAAGAAACAAAAATGATTGTGCTTGCCGCTCCTAAGCTAATATTTTCTTTAAGACCGTCTTTACTAAATTAGCAGTGACTAATTTAGGTGGTCAGCCACAACAAACCGAAATCTGTATACAATTAATTATACATAATTTTTGTGGGTTTTTAAGACTTTAAAGTTTATAACTGAAAGGAACTTCAAACCATATTCTATGAGCTCTCTAGGACTAAACCGTGGATCAGAAGTAAGATTTCGGACTTCTACTTCTCTAAACCCGGGAAGGCCTCGTGGTTAGGGCACTCGACTCGTAATCTGAAGGTTGCGGGTTTAAATCCTCGTTGAATTAAACATGCTCTCCCTTTCAGCCGTGGGGGCATTGTAATGTAACGATCAATCCCACTATTCATTGGTAAAAGAGTAGCCCAAAAGTTAGGTGTGGGTAATGATGACCAGCTTCCTTCTCTCTAGTCTTACAATGTTAAATTAGGGATAGCTAGCTCAGACGACCCTTATATAGCTTTGCGCAAAATTAAAAAAAACAACCAAAAACTCTTAGCACATTTTCCTCGCGTCTTCAAAGTGGTTATATCAAACTTCTATTAACATTATATCTTACATGAAAGAAATATGTATACACATAACATGTAAAAATGTTGTATATATAAAACATGTTAAACTTATTTGAGAAATATAACATGGACGTTTTGAGAGCATAAACTGAAATATAAGGAATGGAAAAAAAGGAAATTACTTTCTTTTGGGTGAAATTGAAACGTTACACTGAAGTAAGCTATAATGAATGTTATTTTAGTGTCTATAAGAATGTAGAATAAAAACTGACAAAAAAAACGCAACAGATACTCAGAGTTTATTGTAGATGCAGTTCTTTAGGAAACCGTACAAAACTGGTATGCAAAGTTTAAAATATTTGAATAACCAAGTAGAATATCCTTGTTATTTAGTATTATGCTGTCACTGGTGCCACTATTAATCTATAATAACTGCAACAAAAATACATTTTAATATTTTTTACTTTGCATATGTTATATGAAACTTAGATTACAGTATTCAACTTTCAAGTCTTTTGAGAAACTTCTAAAATTGTGCTAGGACTAGTTTTTACGTAAAGAAAAACGACAAATAATTGCATGAAAATAGATCGAATGAACTTTTATGAAATATACAGAGTTGATTAGTTTGTTTACAATATAATCCTGATAAAATAATATATTGTAAACGTTTGTTGCTGAGCGCAAAACAACACAATAGACTATCTGTTTTGTTCTCACGGTGGGTATCAAAACCAGATATTTATCCCTATAAGCCCTCAGACTTACCACTGAGCCACCGAGAAGCAAAAAAAAAAGAGTAATTCATTTTTTAAAATTTTTGTTCTATTATTTAAGTACAGTTAAAGCAGGTAAATTAGAAATACACTTAAAGATATTCAGAAATGTTATACAGTTTACTGATTTTATACTAATTTATATACACTGAGTGACTTCCGACATTTGCATATACAACGTTTAATTTTGTATAGAAATTTAATGAAATAAGGTATGGCAACTTATAAGCAATTGGATGATTATTCTTTGATGTAAGAAAATTTATCAGCGAGGATGGCATGTACAGTTTTCTTATCAAGAGTGTGTCAAAATAACATTTCTACTGATTCACCCATTCTAACTTCGAACTCTGCAATAGCTGTGCACTATAGATATATTGTCATCTTCCACTACTAAAAAGACAGCTATAACGCCGCTTCTCCATCTTCTCCTCATGAAGTAAATCCAATTTACTTGGAAAAAAAGTGTAACGTCTCTCTAATGGTTTACAGTAGATCTACAAGCATCAGGATTACTGAAACTATTTCATATCGTCAAGTTTGGTAATAAGAGTTTTTGGTTGTAACCAACCATACAAGCACCAGTGTTCTCTCACTTTGTACGTGATCGGATTTCATAAAAACTGGACAAACACATTATGATAAATCGAACTTCTTGGAACATGTGATAAAGTGAACTTTGGCAAATGCACGGCGCAGAAAACGACCTCATTGTACATTAGCTACAATGAACAACGCTATCTTAAAAGAATATAATAAATAGTAAAAAATAAAATATTATAGCATCTTCATATACAACTAACACTGTTTCCTCTTATTAAGACAGTTTTATAAAGGTATTGGTATGAAATAAAACAAAAATGTGTGAATCGTTAGGATGTCTTCATAAAAAGAAAACCCAGAAAAGTTTTCATTTGTCTATTTGTGAGTATAGAGTAAATGAATATATGAAAATTAATTAGTCTTAAAGCATGCTGCTTTGAAATATAAATTTTTAAATAAAGTTTTAAGATTAAAATGGTATACAGTAGAGAAAGTTTTAACTAATTATAATTAAATTACTTACATAAACTGGCTTATGAAGAATCGATCAGCACTAAAATGAATATTTAAAAAAAACGGTAGTGCTGCAGCCCAAATTAAAAAAATAATAAAAAATAATCAGAAATAATGTGGTCTTTTCTGTTTCCATAAAATATACACGATCTTTACTGTTTATCAGATTTTAAAACGCCATATGTTCTACATAAACATAAACATTACGCATCTTTAGAATAGGTCTGCAAAATATAATTCACCAGCTTCGCCTACTTTAGGTTTTAGAGTTACGTAAGTTTTTTTCAGTAATTAAAATAATTAGTACGAGTATTATTTTCTTAGCGGTATGAATGTAAATAAGAAAATTTGGTGTGCACTTTTTTGCTAAGTTTGACTGTCAAAACTGTAAAATCTTCTTTAAAATACCTTTCGAAAAAGCCTTTGTTTCGTCATTATTATAACCATGCCTTATGAAATAACGAACGCTGGACTAAGTGCTTGCAACGCGAAAACCTAGCGACCACGGCCAGCGGATTCCGCCTTTATCTTTAATACATTTCATGATACCTTCCAGTCCTAGTTGTTAGAGGCAGGAAGCTGTGAATTAAACTTTTGTCTACTTAGCCGGAGCAGTTACCTATTTGCCGCTTCATAGTCGAATGAGAAAGAATATTGATTAATAAATTTATTACTAAAAGTGTCAATACCCATACCAGCCGTCCTGAGATACATTGCTTAATCAAATTAAAAAATACCCTCCGCTTCTTTAGCAAGTTACTCTCCTTCCTAAAATTCATTTCTCATAGCTCAAAATGAGGTTATCATCTAGTGTCACTACTGCTCCCGGTTCTTTCACACACGTTACCTACCATCTGTAAATTATCTACACTTTCTAATCCGATACAATATAATTAATAATGTGTGAAATATTAGCCACATCTTGACCGACACATTACCTTCCTATATGAGTTTCTTACTTTGAAAGTTCTAGTTAAACAATGACGATCACAGCGTAATTGATTGTTTTGTTGTCGCGTAACAAACACAAACACTAGAAAGCCATTCAAAAAGGTTTGAACAAAGAGAAACACTAGAATTCTGCCTTAACTCAAACAGTAGATGATACCTCATAAACACAGCAAAATAAAGCAATCTGGCATTTCTGAGACTGCAACATTTTATACATGTACTGCTAAACTGAAATCACATTCAGTTGGATTCCTAATTGCGATCAGTTTGTTTGTTTGTTTTGGAATTTCGCACAAAGCTACTCGAGGGCTATCTGTGCTAGCCGTCCCTAATTTAGTAGTGTAAGACTAGAGGGAAGGCAGCTAGTCATCACCACCCACCGCTAACTTTTGGGCTACTCTTTTACCAACAAATAGTGGGATTTACCGAAACATTATAACGCCCCCACGACTGAAAGGACGAGCATGTTTGGCGCGACTCGGGCGCGAACCCGCGACCCTCAGATTACGAAGCGCACGCCTTAACGCGCTGGGCCATGCCAGGCCCATTGCGATCAGAAATGTCACTGAGTTACACTAAGCCTAAAGTAAATTCAGTTTTACAGCACATGAATAAAACGACACACTTTGGTTCAAACCAACTTGCTTTATTTTCATACGTTTATTGGATGTCATCTATTATTTGTTCTAAAGTACAATTTTGTCTTTGTTTGTCCCATTCAAGCATTTCTGGATGGGCTAATCTACTTCCTTTGATATATTTGTTCGTGATCTACAGGAAACAATGTCTGGATTTTTATTATATGAATTAGCTCCTTTTCATTCTTAAGTTGTTATATTCTTCTCGAATTCTGAAAAATATGTTAACTAAACATTTTGGATGGAAGTAATATAATCATATTTAATACACATACTGGTAACTAAACAGTTTGGATTAAAATCGTATTACCATCTTTAACATACACAACATTACGCATACTGGTAGCTTCACATTGGTGTGTTAACTAAACAGATAGATGGAAGTCACATTGCCATCTTTAATGTGCATAATTGTGCACATATTGACAAGTTTATTTTGATTGGCAACGAAGCAGTTTGGACGGAAGCCATATTACCACATTTAACATATATAGCAGAATACTTACTGATAAGTTAATATTGAATTTATACACAAAACGCTTAATAATATGTACAGACGATATAAATTACTCCAAAGTAAAACATCTTTACATTCACGAGTCTAGTTTGAAAAGTAAAGGTTAACCCTAGTTCTTTAACAGTAGTTACATTATCTTTCGTCCCAGTCTGAGTCAGTGGTTAGTGTATGGACATTCAAAGTAAAATTACAGGGTTTGATTCCCCACAGGAGTGCAGATAACTCATTATGTAGCTTTGCATTAAGAAATAACAACTTTCGTTTTTGTTTTGTTTTGAGGAAACGTAATTTATTTTTTCTCTTCTGCGCCATAACAGAAGTACAAATGAAGCCACGAAAAATTCTTTTCAATACACGTATCTAGCTGTAAACTTTTCTAAAACATCACATGCCGAAAACAGAGTTCACTGAGAGGTTCGCGCTAACGTTGATTTTGCCTAAGCTTTTAAAATATTCACATCATGAGTGATAAAAAAAACTAGTTACTTAACTAAAATAAGCGCGTGGTGCGTTAAGTGTATTACAGTTTTGTTCGTTTGTTTTTGAATTTCGCACAAAGCTAGTCGAGGGCTATCTGTGCTAGCCGTCCCTAATTTAGCAGTGTAAGACCAGAGAAAAGGCAGCTAGTCATCACCACCCACCGCCAACTCTTGGGCTACTCTTTTACCAACGAATAGTGGGATTGTCTGTAACATTATAACGCCTACACGGCTGGGAGGGCGAGCATGTTTGGTGCGACGGGGAATGCGAACCCGCCACCCTTAGATTACGAGTCGCACGCCTTAACACGCTTGGCCATGCCGGGCCGTGTATTACAGAGCCGTAAGATATTTCATTTTTGATCCACTATTTGCTTGGAAGCAAAATTAGCTCAAAAGAATCTTAGAAATATAAAATAAAACTTACTGTTTCTGGAGGAAAACATAGTACACAATACCGTATAATGTTCAGCAAATCTAATGAATTTTGCACTGCTTTATCATTGAATATTGTTTAATTAGGTATTAAAGTATATACATCAAATACTGCTAGGAATTTGGGATATTAAATCAAAGCAATATTAAATATATTGTTAATTGTTAAAAGAATTTGATTCATTATTGGATTCGGCTATTCGTCTAGGTCTATAGCTGATAGACTAGAGGGAAAGCAACTAGCTACCCCACAGTACCATTCTCATCTTAAAAATATCATATTTCGGATGGCGAATTTTCTTTTTACTGTAAGAAAACACGAGACCATAAACGCTGGGTCACGCCGTGTCCACTTAGCAGGGGACAAGGCTAGTATGTTTAGGATAGATTTTTATACTGAAATAATATTTTTCTGTTCACGCGATGTTCTTATTTTGGTAAAAGAAATGCGCTCTTGTAGAACCTTTTGAATAACTTTATTATTTTCAAAATTCTAATTTGAAAATAAATATTTTTATTGCGCTTTAATCATAGTGTTGAGTTATTACTTTTTTTTTACTTTGTTGTTAATTTGTTTTATTATTTTTGATTCAGAAAAAAAATGTAGCATATAACAAGAAAGTCTTTATTACAAAAGTACGTAAAATTATTAGCAAATGTGTGGTATAAACTAATAAATAACCATCAACTTAAAAAATAATATTTCATTTAAATTGTTGAACTACTTAATATTGCATCGCCCTCTGGTACGCAGATTCTGAAATATTTTATTTTAGCATATCATACTCAAATGAAATATGTTTAAAAAACTTCTTCATGTTGACAGTGTTTTTATAATTTGCATATTCGATATTTCGTTTTCAGTTTATTATCAATAATTTGAATCTGCATTACATCCACACACACACACACACATATGATATGGAAAATGGACTTCATATTAAATTCCGCGGTACTTAATATTAATAAAATTTTATAATAAAAAAAATCTCTATTTCCGCGCTGCTTTACCCTCAGCACATGATTCACATGGCTGGTAATAAAGTAATCATTTCGCGGACTTATAATGTTAGAAACCGGATTTTCATACCCGTAATGGGCAGAGCACAGATAGTTTGTTATGTAACTTTGTGCTTGATTCCAAACAAACAATTTTCCATTATGTAGTAACTTGTTATAACGTTGCAAAATGATAACAGAAAATAAAGTAAAAAGCATGTGCACTTATAAGTAGAACTTAAAGAATCCATGTCATTAATTAGCATATAATAAACGCTACATGTGAAATTGTTTCAACAAGTGAACAATTTATTTGCAAATTGAAAAATAAAATCGACAGAGTAAATTCAAAAATAATTCATGAAACGAAACAAAAAGGACCAGACGGTTGCAGTCCAAGTGAAATACCAAAAATATATACGAACTGATATTCAAACGAGATACGCCACCTGCTGGTGCTATACCTCTTAATTACACTGGAGGTGTAAGTGACGCCAGCAACACTATATAGTCTATAATTAAATTACACGACGGCTGCAAGACGACTGATAAGAGCGGCAAAGTGTTTCAGTGGTTAACTCAATTAAACCAGTTTAAAGACACCTTTGTATGGCTTAATGGGTGTTGGTAAAGGTGCACAGATAATTCTAATATTTAAAATAACATTAAAAGCACGGGGTGGTTTTCAGGAAAACCTTACATATAAAATGATTATATTTTAAAACTATATGACTTAAAAGGTTAAATCTTTGTGTTGAAAATAATACATTTGTTTCACGAAAGTTTAGAGATGGTACATGCGTTTCAAAAACTGTAAAAAAAAAGTGTTCATATCTCCTGGCCCGGCATGGCCAAGCGCGTAAGGCGTGCGACTCGTAATCCGAGGGTCGCGGGTTCGAGCCCGCGTCGCGCTAAACATGCTCGCCCTCCCAGCCGTGGGGGCGTTATAATGTGACGGTCCAAAAAAACAAACAAACAATCATATCTCCTTGCTATTATTTTCAATTATTACATCAAATCTATCCGTAAATGTAGTCATTTTTGTGAATTGTTTTTTGGTCCTTGCACATCTTGCATACGCATCTTATTTCCAACTTAACTTCGTATTTTGAAAGAATTTTGTTTGTTTTGAATTTCGCACAAAGCTACTCGAGGACTATCTGTGCTAGCCGTCCCTAATTTAGCAGTGTAAGACTAGAGGGAAAGCAGCTAGTCATCACCACCCACCGCCAACTCTTGGGCTACTCTTTTACCAACGAATAGTGGGATTGACTGTCACATTATAACGCCCCCACGGCTGGGAGAGCAAGCATGTTTGGCGCGACAGGGATGCGAACCCGCGACCCTCAGATTACACGCTTGGCCATGCCGGGCCATTTTGAAAGAAGAAAAAAAGAGAATTAATTCTAGTTTACAAGAAAAACGGTTTACGTATGCAATATAATATAGTCTAGAAACTCGTGTTTTTATGTAAAACATTATCTTCGTTTCACATCTGACAATAATTCTAAAAAAACTGAAGTAAATAAGAGGGTTTCCTGTCTCAGACAACGCTTCTAAAATTATTATCATTATTTATACGTTGTTTGTTTCACACAAAAAAGTTACTCGTCTTATGTTACAGAAAATCATGTAAAAAGTGGTGTAAGCTTATTTCCTCTGATAAAAGGCTCGGTATCGCTAAGTGGTTAGTGAGCTCGGCTCGCAGTCTGAGGATCACGGGTTCAAATCCCCGTCACACCAAACATTCTCGCCCTTTCAGCTGTGGGGGCGTTATAATGTTACAGTCAATCCAACTATTCGTTGGTAAAAAAGTAGCCCAAGTGTTGACGGTGGGTGGTGATGACTAGCTGCCTTTTCTCTAGCCTTACACTGCTAAATTAGGGACGGCTAGCGCACCTAGCCCTCATGTAGCTTTGCGCGAAATTCAAAAACAAACAAACAAACGTCCTAAGTTAATCTAAGCACCCCATACTTATTTCTATACTTTAAGTGTTAATTAAAGTAAATTCTGAAAATAGATAGGAAGACTTAGCGTTAGTAATATCAAACGTAACAACCGAATCATACGAAACTATCCACTCTATAGAATTCTACAAGCGTTACTAAAATCCTTGCATAATATAGGTGTTCACTAAAATCAACCCACCACTGTGAAACCAAAGACGCAGTTTGTTTTCATAATGTATGAAACTGCACGAGCAAGGATAACTGTTTTCTGTTTGTCCAGTTGGAATATATTGCGGCATTTGTTTGCCACACATGCATGTTCCCACGCAGACTCTGAAATTATTACTCTAGATGCAACTTGCCCAGCAAATTACAGCATTCTCATGTATTTATTAGTCTAGAAAATAAATCTTTCAGTACTTAAAGAAAAACCAGCTGAAACAAAAATAAAAGCCCCTAAGAACTTAAGAACTAGATAACAGATTAGTTTGATAAGAACGAATTAAAGTTACCTCCCACCTGCCGCGTGGAGATCACGAAGAAATGAATAAAAACGTGACGGAACAGTGAATATTTGTTGACCTAATCGACTTGTATTGTCGTCTTTAATATGTATGATTGATTTATTTTGATTTGATTGGTTGGAATTAAACACAAAGTTACACAATGGGCTCTCCGTCCTCTGTCCACCACGAGTATCGAAACCCGGTTTCTAACGGTGTGAGTCCGCATACGTACCGCTCTGCCACTATGAGACAAACAGATACGTTTTAAGAACGACGACTTTAATATAAAACAGATATTGATCAATGTTTTTGAAAGGGGAGGTTCAAATTAATGGACAACTGAAAATCTTTCTCCCCGCAATAAGTTGAAGGTTGTTCTTTGTTTTTCTTTTTAATTTATGGTACCTCTAAGTCCAATCTTAACACTTCCATTGAAATTTTGCTAGTTAATCCCATTGGAAAACTAGCAATAAGAAATCCGAATGACCAATACTTTCTACTACTTTGGAGAACAGCCTTTCATCCGTTTCTGGAGCTGTCTGTTCAGTAAGTCAGCACCTTGAAGCAACATCTACAATCTAATTATCTCAAGTGCTGTCTATTTATTGACTAGAGAGGAAGAGATGGAACGTTTGACAATCATACCAATGAAAAGGACTTCTTCACACATGTGCAATTGGTTTGAGTTAATAATGTTTTGAAAGAAAAAAATCATTACGGTTATCTTCGTCATTTCGTACATTAGAGAAGGTATGGGTCTCATTTTCCAGCACGGAAAATAGCTCCTCTCCGCCAGTGGCATAGCATTATGTCTGCGAATTTACAAACTTACAGGTTTCGATACCCGTAGTGGACAGAGCACCAGACAGCCGAATATGACACTTTGAAGTTATCTACAAATAAACACAGAAAACAATTAATTATAATATTTCTACAAATTTAATTCATATTTGTCTTTTTATTTCAATTCAATGTATCACATTTTGATTCGATTTTCTCTTTTACGTTCGAAAAAGGTCCGGCATGGCCAGGTGGTTAAGGCACTCTACTCGTAATCCGAGGGTCACGGGCTCGAATCCCCGTCACACCAAACATGCTCGCCCTTTCAGCCGTGGGGGCGTTATAATGTTACGGTCAATTCCACTATTCGTTGGTAAAAGAGTAGCCCAAGATTTGGCGGTGGGTAATGATGACGAGCTGCCCTTTCTCTTGTTTTACAATGCTAAATTAGGAACAGCTAGCGCAGATAGCCCTCGTGTAGCTTTCCACAAAATTTAAAACAAAACAAAACAAAGCGTTCGAAGAAGGGGGTCCAGACCATTTGAACACTCTTTAGGAACTGTTCTTGAATAAAATTTTATTTTAAATTAGTTGTAGTTACGAATTATTTACATGCGGGACTTGGGACCCAAATGGAGTATGGAAGATAAAAACAACAACAAAAATATATTTTACAAAAAAAATTGCTATATTTCATAATCGTGGATGTTGCATGCATTAGTGTTAAACCGATAAAAAATCAGACTGTCTTACTAGTAGCTTGAGAAGAACATAACGATTACGCGACAGTTTTATTTGCCATTGATAGAAGTTTTTTTTTTTTTAAGTGTTGGGAATAACTGCCCCACTCTTTCTCTTTCCTTATAGTGTCATCAGTTATAAATTCTGGTAATAAACTTTTCAGTTAAGTCAGTATTTTCGGAACTTTATCTAGCGGCGTCCGGCTAACTAAACAGTTTTCATTGCCCTCCCCTTCACACTAGAATAATTTTTTTCAAGTGATAACAGTAAAATTAACATTTAATTTATTAGTTTTTAATTTTGGTATGAAAAAAAAATGCTTCTAAGGAGTGAGTAAATACCAGAACAAAAAAAAAACTGAGAGCGAGATTATAGTTTTCTTAGGTATTCGTTGTCTTAATCTCTTCTGGTCGCGCTTCCCTTCCACCAGTATGCATTTTCCAAGGGGTGCTCTCCACAGTTTGGAACACACTAAATTATACATATTAATAAAAGAGTAAATTTTAGGTTGTTTGTTTCTTGATAAGCACAAGGTTATACAGTGGGCTATCTGTGTTATGCCAACCATGGAAATAAAAACATTTTAACGCTATGAGTTCTTAGACTTACTTTTGATCCAGTACGGGGTTCAAGGTTTGTTTTAGAGTAAAGTCTATCGGACTATCGGATTTTTAGCATTGTAAGTTCGTAGACTTACCGCTCTCCTAAAGAGAGCAATAATCTCGAGATCTGTCTGGAAATCTGTAAGTTTATCAAATGATTCAGAAAGACAAATGAAGGAGTTAACTAAGTGAAGAATCCAAACAGAGAAATATAGAGACGAGAAATGGTACAAATGTTAACTGAATCATTAATTAAAATTAATCCGTATTTATTGAAATTAATACTTATTTATAAAATGAGTAAACGGCTAAGAAAATGTGAGTCTGGTTGGCGAAAAAACAACAACTCAGAGCACGTTAAAAATGGCAGAAAGACCTACTTCGTTTTTTGTTTATTTCGATTATATAGCAGAGGAAACCGTTCACAATTAGTTGAAAGTAAACGACATCCAGTAGAGAACAAAGGATAAAGAAATTGCGACACAGGATTTTCTGCATTTGAATGAAACAATTAATGACAAAGATAATGTTGCAAACATTAGTTTATTACCAGAAAACATTTTTGTACGCTAATGTTTAATGTGAGGTTTTATTGGTGTTTGTCAGGAGAGGACTTTTCACATGATGGGTATGGTTAAATGACCAGAGTCTTCACGGAAGTTTAGGAAACGGCTTGAGCCATTATATAACATGAATTAATCAATGGTCTTTCTCAGTTAATTATTATTGATTAATGGGTTTGTTACAGTGAATGTATCATTGTGTGAGGGAGTTTGTAAGCCACTTCCCTGTTTCTTCAAGTTTATGAATATGAAACTTATAGTTTAATGAAGTAATAGAAATACAAGAGAAATTTAAGAAGGAAAAGGATTTGTTGTGTTAGCGTCTACTGCAGTAGTAATCTAAATTTAGGTTTATCATCAGATGATGATGTTAGTTGTAGTCCGATAAAATTACTCATTCTTCTTCTTATGGAATGATAAAATATAGAAAGTTGTATCTGGAATCAAGTTATTTTGTTAAAAATAATAATACTCCAGACTGGATAAAATCAAAATGGTGATATATACTAAAAAAAAAAAAGTTACAACAATCGTATCAGGAATGAAATTGTTTTATTAAAACTACCAATAATTCAAGCTGGACATCAAGATGGCGATATATACTTGATACTATGATGAAAATTTAACTGAAGGGGCGAAAATACTGGAAGAAAGATCAACTGACTGAGAAAGATGTTTGTTCCTGGTATTTCACTCCTTTGAATCTTGTACTGTGCAATATTCAACTTCTTACAACTGAACAACGAAATTCGGTTTTCTTCAAATAATATTTTCTTTTTTTTTGTAAGCAAATGGGCTGTTTTAATGTATTTTATTAATGTTACATTCCAGCTTATTTTCAACACTAAGTGGCCCCCCAGTGGCAGAGCGGTGTGTCTGCTGATTACAACACTAAAATGTAGGTATCGATAGCCGAGGTGAGCAGAACACGTGTAGCGTACTATGTAGCTTTGTACTTAACTTCTACTAACACTAAGTGAGGCTCTTTTGTTCTTTAAAATATTTTGCCAACCTAACTTTTAATGAAAGCAAATCAACGTGGAGCCATAACCTTGATTTTTTTATACTTAAGTACGTTTCATAAAAATAATTTTGTATAAAATAGACAGTAACATATTTCCGTTTAAACAAAATACCACCAACGATTAAAGTTTTTTTTTTTATTTCACACAAAGCTACATGAGGGCTATATATGCTAGCCGTCCTCAATTTAGTAGTGTAAGACGAGAGGGAAAACGGCTAGTCATCACCACCCACCCCCAACTCTTGAGCTACTCTTTTAGCAACGAATAGTGCGATTGACTGTAACATTATAACGCCCCTACTGCTGAAAGGGCGATCATGGTTAGTGTGACGAGGATTCGAAACCGCAACCCTCAGATTACGAGTCGAACGCCTTAACCCATTTGACCATGCCGGGTCCACGATTGAAGTAATATAAATGAAATTTCAGAAGATTTATCTGGAGAAATAAAAAATGCTACAATTATTTTTTCCGGCAATTCATATCATTTAGTTAACGAGGTAACAAAATACGTAGACAGGAAAAACATTTTACGTTATTCATAATTTTAAAAAAATGCTTCAGTGTTGTCTTTCTTTTCATCAGTTAATGAATAAGTTATGAAAGTGTATCGAGTTTTAGCTCAAAGCCGTAATTTATTTCCTACTCGTTTTATGCCGTTGCTATTTGTGCCTTAATTTCAGGCATCCAGATTAAATAATTAATATAAATCTCCCTACAGTTTGTTTTTCATTACTGCCTTGAGCTGGGCGCTCTTTTTATTGAGGGATAATTACTTGGAATTCTGGGTATTGCAGCTCAGATGGCATTATTCCTTCAATTGCGTTTAGGTACAGTTCCTATTTGTGGTAACATGATTTGTTTAATGCACCAGCACGCACCAAAAATCTAGAAACTACTCTTGTTCACTAAACAAATATTTGCATCAGAATAAGTCACAGAAATAGAATGCTGTGCACCTTAATCCTGAAAATAAGATAGTAACACTTGATATCATAGAGTATTTAAAACAATCGTATCTTTTTCGTCAAGAGATAAAAAAATCGCCTCTTCTGATATTTCTAATTCTCGTTTAAAGTATTTAATATTTGTGTTATTGGATGTAACGTGTGATATTCAGTTATGGCTCCACGGTGATGGTTCATGATTCACCACCTCCTTCATTGTATAATGAAACCTAAATTATACACAATAAACGAGCAAACTCCACTTATTTATTTATTTTTAATTTTTAAACTTTCACTTACTGTGTGCCCCCAAGTGGCACAGCGGCATGTCTATGTGGTGGTATACGCTAGAAATCGGTTTTCGATATCCGTGATAGACAGAACACAGATAGCCCATTGTGTAGCTTTGTTATTTATTCCAAAAAGCAACAACACATTTTAATCTGGTAGAGTACAAGAGGTATTGGATTTAATCCTGGAATTTCCACAACAGATACATTTCTATGCGCTCTACCTCATCCAGTAATGCATGAATTATGAAACTGTGTCAACTGAGCTTCTAATTTGCTATAATGAGCAATTCAACATATGTGTTTGTTTCAGACATTCATCAAAGCTAAAGAAATATCTACACAATCCGTTATTAATTTGGAAGTGATACACCAGAGGGAAAGCAGTTAATCAACAGTACTCACTGTCAACTCTAGGAATACTAATCAAACAGTGGGATTCGACCGTCATCCTTACATCCACAAAGGGGGAGATAATTTTGCTTATACGGGATATAGGTCATGAACCCTTGAATTCACACTCCATCAAACTGATAAAACACCTACCTTCAGTACAACAAAAGTAATTAACTTAAACGGATACACCACTACACTGAGGACATTTACGAAAACAACGAGGGTTAAATGGATACATATATAAGTCAGCAAAAACACGCTGATAAAACGAATGCCTAGTGAAAGATACATCTGGATTTTAAATCAGCTTTTCAAAACTTCTCTTTCAGAATTTTGAGAATAGATTAAAATCTCATGATGTTTACTTATCTTCAATACCAGCTTGTTCTCTAAAATAATTTATTTATTTATAGATAATTTAGGACTAGATATTTGTTTATCTATTTGTGCTTGAGCATAAAGCTACTCAATGGGTATCTGTGCTTTGCCCACCTCTGGTATTAAAAATCTGGTTTCTAGCGTTATAAATCCGCAGACATTCCGCTGTGCCATGAACTAGAAAGTTAGCTGTTTATGATGTTTTACCTGGAATGTTTTAAAACAAACAAATCAGATCAAAGTAGTTAGTATTTATGTATTCGTCGATAACTGATGAACAAGGAGAATTAATCACGTGTTGTTTCACTCGTCTTTAATGATATGTGAAAAAATGTGGCATTTAATTTAATATTACTTTCTTTCTTTTTGGGAGACTTTGTATATGTAAAGGAGCAATATGTGGACCAGAAAAATGAACCTTATGAGAACGATTTCAAATGCCTTGTGTAAGAATCAAGAAGCAGCCTGTATTTGTCCTTTCCTAAGCTGTCTTGAGTGGAATAGTATGGCATCACTATTCGATCATGACGTGTAAACTTTTTTTTTCGTTTCGCCAGAGTTCACTTTGTTTGTTTTATTTAGTGTATTAATATGATAAGTTGTATTGGTTATTCAAGTTACACAGCACTATATGAGAGCATTACATGTTTGTTCTTTAAGTGCTTTGTGTTGTTTTATTATTATATAGAAGTTCGTTAAATTTGCAGTTTGGCTATCACTAAAGTATGATGACAGTTGATCGTATTAGGCCTAACGCTTTTTAAATGTCAAAGGGAAGCTTGTTATGTCTGGCATCTATATCTTTCGAGAAATGTATTGGAAAAATTAGCACTTGTTTTCTAATCGTTTAGGAAGAATCACTATTGCTGATTCTATTGTTGAAATATTGTAAAGATCTCCCATGTTTGATACTTGATTGTTTTTGTTATTTGATTGCTTTAGGAGATCCAACATCTGTAACAAGTGGATCGTTTTTCCAGTACCATGAATAACTATCACATCTGACATCTTTATTACTTTCTAAGTGTATTCCAAGAGTTAGCTATGTCCGATACAAGGTTTTGTCTTTCAATATTTTGAAAATATATTATCAGTTCTGATTCGTGGGTTATATACAATAATTGTAGAAATAGCATCATGTATGACAAAAGAATATTCTAATCTGGCACATTCATTGTCATTTAAATGTTTTTGAATATCTATGTCCAATATATGATTTTTTTCGTGAAGCGTTGCTGAACAGATAACGAAGTCTGATAGGTGTACTATTATCTAAATCTATTGGAAAAAAAAAAACGCTCAAACATTGATTACATATTTAATCGTTTGGAATGCTCATCATATTCTCTACACGCCTTTTAGTTTTTGATGTCTTTGATTTGTGCCATTTTAATGTCAGAAGATTAAATTTCCTAATCAAAGATATTTTGTTTGACAGTAACGCAAGTGTCGAGAACTTTATCGGATTTTATGTAATTAATGAACACAAACTAAAGTTAGTTACTCGGTTCGTTAGCAATCAAATAACATGAACGTAAATTGTTCTTCCAAGCTCACCATTTCGATACAGTGAAAACAAACAAGTTGTATTATTACATATGACTCAATGTAAACAAAAATGTGGAACATATATCCATCTTTGTTTGTTATGGTATTTATTCTTTTGCTGAGTTTTTTGGTTAATATATTAAGGCATATTTGACAAACAAGCTCACATACTACCATGAAATCAATAGATCCAACTAACAGACGAGGCAGTAAGACTATCAAATAATACTGCTGCAGCTGTGGCCTAATCCCAAAGTATTAAATCGATTTAGATCTTGTATATGACGTCGGTTCCAAATGCTGCGTGTTTACTAGACTTTTTCAGTTTTCATATCGCAATAAACGGAAAGCAAGCAGTAAAGAACGACAACCCTGTTAGAGTATTTGGGTTTACAACCATAGTTTAATACAACCATAGTTTAACACAACCATAGTTTAACCAATGACCTTACTGCCTTCCTTTCATAAAGACGAAGACTTACTTGAACATGAAAGTTTGTTTGTCTGTTTGTTATTACACACAAAACTACACCGTAAGCTATCTGTTCTGTGCCTACCACGAGTATCGAAACCCGTTTTTTTTTAGTGGTGTAAAATCTCACACTTTCCGCTGAGCCTTTGAGGGGAGGGAACTGCACATGTTAGAAACATGCATTTCTTTGATTTTGTAGTGAACGTTTACTGTTTTATATGTACGTTTATTTTGTTGCTTTCCGCGTAAAGCTACTGGAGGGACATGTACGTTAACCGCCCTATGTTAAACTACAGGGAAGGTAGCTAATTAACACCATACATCGCTAAATTGTTTTTTTTTTTATTATTCATCAATGAATAGTGGAAATGACTGTCACATTATAAAATCCCCATAACTAAACGAGCGAGAATTATCTGTGACAGAATTCGAACCCGCAACCCGCAAACTTTCAGGCGCAAAACTGTACAATAGCTGTCGAAACTGATGCTCAGTTCTCAATCCCCTGGGGGAAGGGCGTAAAAAAGTTTGAGTATTTAAATAGAGAATATTATTTTTTAAACTTAAAATATCTTAATTATTCTCAGAATTTAACAAAAAACTAATAAACATGAATCAAATATAATTCAAAAGGCTTAAAAACCAACAAACGCATAAACAGTTTTTACTAAACGAGGGTAAACCAACAGGATGCCATGATATGTTCAGTTGTCTCCAAAACAATATTATCAGTTTAGAAAACTGCACTTGTATTTCTAATCGATAAAATTCATGTTAAGCACATAAAGCGTTAGATTTTTAAAAACTGTCAATAAAGGTACTTTACTTTAGTTTGAGGTCCAACATGACCAGGTGTGTTAAGGCGTTCGACTCGTAATCTGATGGTCGCTGGTTCGAATCCCCGTCACACCAAACATGTTCGCCCTTTCAGACGTGGGGGCGTTATAATGTGACAGTCAATCCCATTATTCGTTGGTAAAAGAGTAGCCCAAGAGTTATGAGATGGGTTGTGATGACTAGCTGCCTTCCCTCTAGTCTTACACCGCTAAATTAGGGACGTCTAACGCAAATGGCCCTCGTGTAGCTTTGCGCAAACTTCAAAAACAAAACAATACTTTAGTTTGACCTGTTTATACTTATCCACTCTTCATTGTATTTCATTATTAATGTAGCATTGATCTTTTATGCATGTAACATAATTTTCATAAAAAAGAACAACAAATAAAAACATCTTGGCTTTTCTGCCAATCCGAAACACTTCACAAGGGCCGAAGCTTTTCTGCCAAACACGCCCCTCAGACGCCAAGAGAACTTTTATACTACAGTTTGTTGAATATTAAAAATAAGTTTGATCCAAAGACTCCAAAAGAGAGCGGTTTCGACGTATTTTTCGAAACAACTTTGAATCAAGTTTTCTTTTGCCAATTGATAAATTTTTCAGTGAAATAAAGCAATTTTAAGTCTCCATACTTGTTTGTTAGTTTGTTTTTAATTTCGCGTAAAACTACACGAGGGCTAGCTGCTCTAGCCATCCCTAATTTAGCAGTGTAAGATTAGAGGGGAGGCAGCTAGTCATCACCACCCACCGCCAACTCTTGGGCTACTCCTTTACTAACAAATATTGGGATTAACCGTTTCTTATAAAGCCCCCATGGCTGAAAGGGCAAGCATGTTTGGTGTGACGGGGATTCGAATCCGCGACCCCCAGATTACGAGTCGAATGCCTTAACCACCTGGTCATGCTGGGCCACCATACCAGTTACTACTAAGGTTTACCCGCTGGAAGTAAATTTAATATATTTCAAACAAGCCACATCCTCAGCATTATCAATCAAGCAACTGACAATCTTTTCTGCTTCTGCTTCTGTTACGTTTAGCTTTCAATTAAGATACAAACAATTTTACCAACGATTCGGTAGAAATGTCGAGGCATCACTATAGTCAGCAGTTGGATGAGCATAGAGCAACACTTTGAAAGCAGCTACAGGCATTATATTATACTCGGCTTGCTGTACAATATCTATCAAGGTGATTCTAAACGGTTCCTAAATCTCTGTGCGTGTCATTTAGAGATGTCCATGCTTCTTGTGATTGGAAATTAAGCTCGTAATGCGCTGGTGAATTTCAGTCACCTTACCACTTGAAATCACTTTTCGCAGCTCGAACACTAAAAGAGTGTAAGTAATGCCTTCATTTTAACCGATAAAAATGTCCAAAAAAGTTTAGTTCAAATTAAGAGAAGCCGGACTGGGTAGCGTTTTTTCAACAAAAATGTCTCCCACTGTCTCGTGAAGAGCTTGTTAAGAAAGACGAAAAATAAGCACCTTTTTCAAGCCAAATATTCGTTATTCAGTCTTCTTCACTGAAATGGGTTTCGAAACTCAGGTATAGTCACTAGTATGCCTTGTTGGGTTTTTCATGATAAGTAAAACATAGAATTTCGTTCGGTAAGCAAAACCGTTTAATTTAAGTTAGTTAACTGTAAAATTATAAGCACATCTTGTGTGTTTATACAATAGTAGAAAAAATAAATGGGTATGATGATAGTTTAATAGATACAAAACAAACTCTGAAGGTGTTTTCGACATCTAAAGGCATATCAAGTTCGTCTGGTATGGCCGACGGATTTGGTCTTACAGAAGCTTACATATCCTTATATATCCCAACTGATCATGATAGATGATCTGACACACTATACAACCAACTGGGTTTCACAGTAGTACAATAAAAAAAAAACTGAAAGTTTATAACCCTAAAAATTTGGGTATGGATATTCTGATGGTCACAACACTGATAGAAACAAACAAACAAAAGTTTACACGTACGAAAAAGAGAGTCTAATAATTAAATGTACGTGTAGGTTGTATATGTTTGTTGTCTCTTTTCAACAAAAGTAAGTAAAAAATATTTTCATTTATCCGAATGTAATTTCTTTTTAAAATATGGTTTGTTGGCTTCGTTGTTTTGAGTTCATTACAAAACAAGATAATAGGCTATCTGTGCTCTGCCCATAATGGGTATCAAAAGCGGTTTTTAGCATTATGAGTCTTCAGACTTGCCACTGAGCCATTTTGAGTGGGGGCGCTCAGTCATGCAAAACTAGCATTCTAGCATCTGTTAATTTTAAAATTTGCTTTTCATTTTTAGGTAATAAAATATGGGTTAATTTAGCAATACTAAAGTAAACAAATGTCTAAAGTCTCGTCCAGTAATGTGAAGTTTAATTCAGTCTTAGTTCAATATTATTAAATAAAATAATATCCATATTATCTTGAAAGAACACTAGTAACCCGTGAAAATAATACGAAATTGAAAGTCATAATATGTGATAACCATTAGAATATTGTTAGCCTTACTTAAATGGTATATCCCTTGAATATGTATATTAATGTCTGTGTTACTTTTATTATTTCAAACATAAAACGTATTGTATTAAACCAGACCATTGTGAATTTGAATAATGGTATCATATTGATAACCCATGAGTGGATCTGCAAGAGATCCTATTACTTACTACCTGTATGTATAAAATACATACCTACTGTATCACCTACTGTGTAACCACATTCTATAAGATGAAGACATTGAAAAAATCTTCAGTATATATTAAATGTATCCATGAATAAGTGTGTTACACAGCTATTTTCGTACACTAGAGTATGAATACAACACCGGAAATGAAAGACCGAGTGAGTTAACTCTCGATGGGATAAACGCTTTTCTAACAGTTCAGTCTTTCTTTGACTTCCATATAAGAAAATACTTAAAAATAAAAAAAAAAACTTTTAAAGTTCCTATATAAAATACTTTAGTTCAGAAAGTAAAGGATAACAACGTGTTTTTGTTATTGTTGTTGTTTAAACAATCGCCCCCTCGTGACAGAATGGTATGCCTGAGGACTTATAACACTAAAAACCGGGTTTCGATACCCGCGGTGTACAGAGCACAGACAGTCCATTGTGTAGCTTTATGTTTAATTACAAACAAACTTTAAACAATTGATGTAAACTCTGACTCAGACTCTTCTTTTGAAATATTTCTTGCGCACATCACACAAAAATATGCATTGATATAAATGTAATCTAATGTATGATCCCAATAACTCTATCACGAATAAGGAAAATAAAAACATAATCTGGAAAAGAACTGCGTGAAATATCAAACCTACGATTTGATTTGGTTTGTTTTGATTTTGTGCAAAGTTACACGAGGGCTATCTGCGATGGCTGTCCCAGCAGTATAAGACTAGAGGGAAGGTAAATCTAAGAGACCAAAATCGTTATTCTTAAATGACGTGATAAAATGATGTGTCTTGAATCTAAAAAATTGAAATATTGAACAAGGATTGTCTTTTTATCACTTAAAGGTAATAAAACTACAACTCCTGCAGAAACCATACATATTTTTGTCGTATTAAAATAAAGTCGATTTCCTTAGTGTGAGCCAGTCTGTTTTATTCTTTTTGTTTTACTTTTTTATTATACATATGAGTGTATATGCATATACCAACGATCAACATGTCTTTTACTAATTTCTATTTACAGCCTCGGGGCGTAGCATGACCCGGAAATTTGGGTGATCTTAGGTTCAAATCCCGTCATCGAATATGCTTGCAATTTCGGCCAAGGGGGCATTATGATGTGACAATCAATGACATATTCTTTGGAATAGAGTAGACTATGAGTTGGTAGTGAGTGATGTTGACTAGCAGCCTTCTATTCTAGTCAGTCCCTCGCTAGTACAGCGGTAAGTCTACAGATTTACAACGCTAAAATCAGGGATTCGATTCCCCTCGGTGGACTCAGCAGATAGTCTGATGTGGTTTTGCTATAAGAAAAACACTCTGTTCTAGTCGACAGCTTCTAAATTAACGGCGGCTAGTGCAGATAACCCTCGACGAGCTTTGCGCGAGACACTGAAACAAACAAACATTTCTAGCCATCTAATGGAAGTCAGTCTACGTCGTGTTTTAAAACTGTGACTGTAGTTAACCATTTCTCTGAAAAAATTCTTTCTCCTCACGATAATTAATCTTAGTAGTATTTTTGTAAACTGGCATTAGCATTAACTTCTTCCCTGCTGTTTCTTTCTCCATCATGCGAAGAAATATGAGTCAGTTTTACGTTTAAATATTCCAACAATTCCAGCTATATGTGTGTGTTTTTTATACATAAATGTGATTGGTTCTTTTCTTCAGCGCTTTCATTTTTAATGCTTGATTCCATTTCTATCCCTGAAACTTATGTTGTTTCCCTTTTCCCTTAACATGTTACATTTTCATCAGAGGTATCAACTTATCTTTTTTATTCTCTAATGGATATTTATGATCTCATTATATTTTTTCTAATACAGTCCTAGACTTCTGGTTATGATCTTTAGATTCATTTTAAGAATGACCACTTTATTTGTTCTTTCAAGAACCTCATGTATCTCTTTTTATTATCAAGTTCTAAAAATCGCTTATTTTCTTTCAGACTTTCTTCATGAATTTTAGTTTACATTAATTTTTCTCAAAATTCAGAATCAGACCTTTTGGTCTCACTCATTCTTTTTGACACACAGATTTCTAGATTATTCCATATTTTGCTTTATACTATGCGCAAGACTTACGTATTTTCTTTACATATATCCCAAACAGATAGCTTTTTATTTAAAACTAAGCCTAACATTTAACTACTTTTTTTTGTTTCCCTATATATTTCATTTTCATCTCGTTTCGTTACCAAAGAAGGTTTAACATTTAATAATTTTCTCATTCCGTAACAGATCTCATTTTCATATCCTCTTAAAGTAGACTTAAATTCTAATTTTTCATTACATCACTGATCTGTATCTCATATTTGCTTATTTCTAAACTAGGCTTGAGGTTTAACATACTTATTATTTTCTACAAATCTCGCGTTTACTTAATCTAAAATTTAATCTTATTCTTGGTAACTGTTTATTTCATTCCTTATATTTTCATTTTACTTAAAAAGCTTTAAAACTCATCCATTTTACAATAATTTCCATTGATTATATGTCATTCTATAATCCCTTGCATTCAGTGGTGGGATTCAAAAATTTTAAGAAGGGGTTCTCTCAAGGGAAGGCCTCTATAATAACGGGTTCTCTTACTTTTCCGGAAGTCTATACTGATACATCATTTGAAAAGGAAAATAATGGAAAAAGTGCTTTAAAATCTTTTATTTATTTAATTTTAAAAATTTCCAAATAGTCAATTGATTGTCATCATATTTGTCCGTTTTTTTCTGTTTCACTCTATTATCATCTGCACTGTGATTATTGACTGCATTCACTTGACGAACTTTGTCAATAATACGGTCTGTGATTTTCTCATTAAATCTTTCTTGTCGAAATGTGTGATGAAGTGTGACGCAATCAGTTTCCACGACATCAACAATTCGACGGTATAATTGAAGCCATCAACGGGTTCGCTAAGCTCAAAAATTTTTAAGAACGGGTTCGCGCGAACCCCTGCGAACCCCCTGAATCCCACCACTGCTTGCATTCTAATCGGTTTAATTTTGAACAATTTCTTCTTTCTACTTTCTTTTCCGATCAAAACGTCCCTCAGTGGCACAGTGGCATGTCTGCGGACTTACACACGAAAAACCGGGTTTCGATAGCCGTGGTGAGCAGAGCCAAGATAGCCTATTGTATAGCTTTGTGCTTAATTCTAAACAAACCGAACAAAATTCTGCCTTTTATAATATTTCTCGTAACTAGCACAGACTTAACAATTCTTTCACATTAATATTTATCTCAAACCTTCAGTTTTCTCTAAACAGTCCAAATAGATCACCTGTTTTCTTTTACCTGTCTCAATTATTCTTTATTCGTTTCTAGATATTTATATATCTAAATCAAAAATTTCAGTTATTCACTTTTTTCATAAATCTCTGTATCAATTATTTTCTTACATAACCAACGTTAATTTCAGTTATGATTTTTAATTATTCATCTCTTTTATCACAAATTTCAAACTCTTCCCTTTTTTCTGATTGCCATTTTTATTTCTCACTCACTCTTTTCAATTAACCTGTTTTTGTTTTGTTTTTCTCACCATAACTCCTACCCTGACATCCTTTTTTCGTCATCACAATTTTACTTCTCATTTTATTTTAAAAGATGTGGATGTGTTGTTTTTTTTTAAATTAGTTCCTTTTTTCACCAAATATCGTGTTGTCCTTTCCATAAAACCAAATTTCGTGTTATCCTTTCCATAAAAATTCTATATCAATTCTTTATTTTTCTCTCAACACTTCAACTTATTTTCGTTTTCCCTAAACAGTAGTTCTGCAATAAGTCTACAAAGCTCAAAGCACTAATATTGGATTTCAATATCAGTGCTGAACAGCAAACATGCAGCCCATTGTGTAGCTTTGTGTTGAACAACCATACAATCACGCTCTCTTACTCAGTTATTTTTCCATTATAAATTGTTCCCCTGGTAGATTAGCGGTAACTATACAAACTTATAAGGCTAAAATCTGAAATTCGATTTTTCTTATAAGTTTCATTTCTACTTAATTTTTCGTCAACTCTCCCCAACGTTCTATATTGTTTTCGCATTTTTTTCCACTATTTGACAAACATGTCTTTTTATTTATTATTTAAACCTCTTTTTTGTCATCGGTGTCTTCAACACCTTCCTTGCTCTGTATTTCTTAAAAGTTCCAAATTTTTTGTATTCTCCGATACTTATTATTTTGTCTGTATCAGGCTTTATTTCTTTCTCCTAAAGAAATATTTACGATTTCTTTTAAGTTCACGCTGTTTTTCGAATTTTAAAATTATCTGTAATTCCGTATTTTCTTTTCACTTTGAACTTCTTTTTTACTCTAAAGGGGCCTTCATATTATTTCTTAATGAATATTAACCAATATTAGTAATAATTTTATTCTTCAAATACAGTATTTCTTTATCCCTAAACCAGGTTTCATAACCAATTATTTCTTACTACTCAGTCCGTCACATCAATAGCTTGATATGTCCTGATGATAGGAACACTCGACTCGCAATCTGTAAATCGCGTGATTGATTTCCCTACCCAAACATGCTCGTCCTTGTGACGTTATACAGTTATTATTAATCCCACTATTCGCTGGTAAAAGAGTAGCCCAAGGATTGGTGGTAGTTGATATTGATTATCTGTATTATCTCTACTTTCTCACCTCAAAATTAGGGTTGGCTATCGTAGATAGCCCTCTGGTAGCTTTACACAATATTCAATAAACAATCACAGGTCATATTCTCGCTTTATTTTCCCTCTTAACAGACAGGCATTCAACCCCCTTTCTAAATGATCTCTCACTTCGTTAAGAAATTCTAAATTATTGTTTAAAGTTTCAAGACTCACTAATTGTTAATTACTTCATTTTCAGTGACGTATGTTCAACCTTGAGCGTCTTCCTTATTAGCTTTGATGTTTATCCACTTTCATCGTTTTTATTTTCGACAAATTGCGACCTACTTTTTACCAACATGTATTTTAACATGGATTTTTTCTCTAACATTTTTCTCATTGTATGTTACCATTTCAACTTTCGAATACAGTCTAATAACGTTTTTAACATCCAGCTACTTACTTAGATCTTTGTATTAAGGTTCAATAATTTTCCCACCTCATCTCAGACTCCAAACTAAATTTTACATCTCTAAATATCCATTAAATTTCTAGCAATGTGTCTTGATCACTTTATTTTTATAGTCTATCTTAACGGTAACTACAAAATCTTTCTATTACACATTTCGTCAATCCCATTTATTTTGACTCGCAGTAAAATTTATCATCTATTATTTACTATAATAGTTTTTTACTCACAATGAAACGTCACATCATTATTATTATTGTTTTTCACTCGCTGTAAAATTACTACCCATTATTTATTATTGTTGGTTTTGCTTCTATTAACTACTTCCGTGTCATATCTTAATTATATTTCCAATTCTAATGATATGTAAAGTTAATCGATTTATCATTCGTTTTCTTTTATTTTTGCCACTTACCATTCAAATTCAACTAGTCATTCACAAATTGCACCATTTCAATAAAACCTTGGAGTGAAAAACCTTCAATAAGTATTGCACTGAATGTTTCTGAAAAAGTTTTTTTTTTTTTTAATTTCGCACAAAGCTACTCGAGGGCTATCTGTGCTAGCCGTCCCTAATTTACTCTTTTACAACCAATAGTGGGATTGACCGTCACATTATAACACCCCACGGCTGAAAGGGCGAGCATGTTTGGCGCGAATGACTAGATTACGAGTCGCACGCCTTAACACGTTTGGGCCGGGCCTGTTTGTTTTGAAGGCAACTAGTCATCACCACCCACCGCCAACTCTTGGGCTACTCTTGTACCAACGATCGTCACATTATAACGGCCCCATGGCTGAAAGGGCGAGCATGTTGGGTGCGACGGGGATGAGAACCCGCGACCCTCAGATCACGAGTCGCACGCCTTAACCCACCTGGGGATGCCGGGCTTTTTTGAAAAAGGGAATTACAATTATTTCAACTTGGTTTCTAAAATTAATCTTTCTGCTGCATAGTGCATTGCAATGCAGTAAAATAGAAATGTTTGCAATTGATAATACAGAGGGACATTATCTATTGCATAATTCTGATTTGATTAATCTTAAGAAAAAACACTATGGCTCAATTTATAATCAAATTAAAATATACTCAGGAATTAAAACGTGGTTGATGTGTCAACTTGATTAATTATGGATATCAATAAAATGTTTGAAACAGTTGAGAGAAACGTATTCATCTGAAAACCTTGGTTATGGAGAGACCTTAGTTTCACCTAATAGCGCTACTGCCTGTCACAGGATTTTATTTACTTCATCTTTGACAAATGTATTCTTACCTCTCACCTCTTGTGTCTCACACGTTTTATTTCTCGATCTTTGTTTTTCTCCCTTGTAAGTTCTTCCTTACTAATCTCTACTACATTTATATTCTCATTCTGTAAACTATAATTCATTGTTTTATCGTTTCCAAAAAAATGGATGTAACAGAAGGTTAGCTTGCTTTCTGCTTGCTGATATGTTGTCGCATTCACATGCCAGTCTTTTTTAACTTCTGCCATGTTTTATTCTGGCCAGACGCTTTATCGTTGATACACAAGCAGTAGAAACAAAGCGCGATACTCCGCTTTTTAAAAAGTACTCTATTTCATGTGTTCTTTTTCTGTGTTATTTACCTTTATCACTATTTACACTCACATAAAAATCATATTTAGGATACAATATTTGTTGAGGAAAATGTGAACAAAGTACTTAAGGTAAACAGCAGTAATGAATATTACCAACTTAATTTATTGATAAAAATCTGAGCAGAGTATCCTAATGTAAACAGAAGTAATTAGTATTCCGAACTTAAGTTGTTGATGAAAATCTGAACAAAGTACCTACTGTAAAGAAAGGTAAGGAATACTCCCAACTTAAAAGTTAAGGAAAATCAAAACAAAGTACCTAATGTAAACAAAAGTAAGAATACTTTCCACTTAACTAGGTATGCAAGCTGGAAATAATACTTTATATAAGCTAAAAGCAAAACAAATTTGATAACTACTTTTATAATATTTATATTGTCCTACTAGAGTTAAAGCCTGCATAAAGTTCCCTTTACTGCAGCCCCTAGTGGCACAGCGACGTTTCTGCGGACTCACACCGCTATGCTCTGGGTTTCGATACCCGCAATGGGCAGAGCATAGATAGCCCATTGTGTAGTTTAGTTCTAATCAACAACTTTTTACTGTGCATTTTCGTTTATGCAGCAAAATGAGAAGTTTCTTCTTCGTTTTTTCTAAATACTTTCATATTTAAATAAGGAGAAATTCAAAATCTTAATTTTTTAAACATCAAACATGGAAATACTTTACAAGTTCTTCCAGTTCACATACATTACGAAAACTTAATGGCGAAGTAATTTCTTTATTTTCTTTGCTAGTATTTGAAGAATTTGTTTTTAGTATTTTAAAGTAAAGTCGTTTTTCTAAGGTAGGGATATTTATTTCTCAGGAAAATCGTACTGAGCTTAAATAAAAATATCGTGGCCAGCTAAACTTTTTATGAATTGTAAATTATAAATGTTATAATTCTTCATTTAAACATTTAAAATTCTATGTCTTCGAGCATAAAATAAAAAGCTGTTGGCAAACGAACATATTTTAAGCTCCAAAATTTAATTCACCAAATTTTAAATAGCACGATAAGATAACTAACTTTACGTATAGTAGTATCATACTATAATGCAACTCTTGCTTATATGATACTGGAAAAACTTTCTTATGACACAATGTGCAATCCCCAATTTTGCAAACGTTTTATCCTGTATGCATGTAGATTTGCAATAGAGGTCACAATTTTCCTGTTTCGCCTCAGTTTCTCATCACAGAACTTAATTTTTCTCCATTCTCAAGTTGCGTATATGACATAATAATTACACCACACGCGGATCTAATGCACTGGCGCCATCTATATAAATATGAATATAATAGTACATTACGTTGTATGTCCATGTAAATACTTCGTAGCGTGGGGAGGTTCACTTGGTCCATAGGGAAATAAATACAAATTTTCAATTTTTGCATTTTGCGGTTTTATTACTATTTTGTGTTTTTTTACCACTACTTCACTTCTGTTGATGGACGTTGATACATACAAATTTAGGGTTTCACATTTTGTGTTTTGCTGTTTTTGTGGACGTTTTTTTAAATTATATATAAAAGAAACAACTTTTCATATCCTATGATAACATTTCATTAATCATGAAGTTACATAATTTCCGTCCAAGGTACGGGTACCTCAGCTAGTCTTTATAATATTCTAATTCATTTGCTGACGAGTTTTGAAAAATTTAATTTTTGATAGTCATATCCTGCTAAACCTTCGTCCATTATTCATCAATAAGATTAAAGAGTTTATTTTTAAGTCAATGTTCAGTTAGTGATCACATTTTAATATCAGGAAATAAACTCTGTCTTCATATCATTCTGGAAAAATGTACTATTTCCACTTCAGTATCAAAGGAATGTCTGTTTCTACATCGGTACAGGAAAAGGAAACACCAATATTTAGGAATTAGAAACTATATTCAATGTCATATTTTAATCTATTAAAACTTAATATCTTTATGAATTAAAAAGTATAGTTATTGTTTCGTATGAACAACCCATTGTACTGAATATAATTTCATCAATAAAGAGCTTTCGCATACCCACATCTCTAGAGATAGTTACTTTTACTAACTCTTAATTTTCGAAGTGTGAAAATAGTTTTAGTGTTTTTTTTTCCTATGCTATTATCTTTCAATATGAACAACTTCAATCTTTGTCCACATGTATTGAACTTGTCCATTTATATATAAAAAATATTATTTTCCGTTTGTTATTATCATATTCACATAATCAGGTAGGTGGTAAAGGCCCTCGACTCGACATCCGAGAGTCGCGGGTTTGTATCCCCGTCGCACCAAACATGCTCGTCCTTTCAGCCATGGGGGCGTTATAATGTTATGATCAATCCCTCTATTCGTTGATAAAAGAGTAGTCCAAGAGTTGGCGGTGGATGGTGATGACTAGTTGCTTTCCCTCTAGTCTTACACTGCTAGATATACAGTGTATTTTGGCGCGTCGTGTTGATTACATTTACAGGCATGAGGAGAGTTTCTAGAAATTTCAGCCTACACAATAATACTGACAATGCACAAGTGTCCACATAAACACTATACTGTTAATTTTTACGCTGGAGAATCTTCTAAAACTTTAATGAAAAAATGGGAATTTCGCAATAAAGATTTAAGAGCATAAATTAATTACATTGTAACAAATGTATTGTTATACATTTATTTTAGTTCCTATCTTTGCTCCAGTATAGTTTTTTATGCATATGACGTATACTGTTGGATGTGTATTGCGAAGACCCGCCTGTTCTCTAAATTTGTAGAAGATTTCTAAGAGAAAGCATCAACAATATTTGTTTCAATAAAATGCTAGCTCGTTTTCGAACAATGTTGAAACTAAGAGAAACTAACTGAGAGACAGTAATAGAAGAATATTAGCTACAGTCAGTATACTATGAGCTTCGGAAGCTTTAATTGTAATTAACCCTTATTAGTTAGAAAACTATTGAACTGGACCAGGAACGTTTATAGATTTCGAACATTACTAACCATTTAACTTCAATAAATCAATTTTAGAGGTCAGTATTTTTCCGAGAACATTAAATATCTCCATCGGTAAAAGTCAGCTTATAAGCGGCGTTAGGCTACCCGAACCAGCTAGCTTAAACGAGATGTGACAATATCAACTCAGAATTAATTTGCTTGTCTAGATCGTCGGTAGGATATTCAGTTCTAAGCCGGATATAAGAATCAGTACTATTTGTAAGTTTATAAAACTCTTGTATATAAACCATAATTTGTAATAACTATTAGTAGTAACTGTTATTATAAACTGTAATTTTTGTTTGCATATTAAAATATATTTGTGTTAACAAATAAAATTATGTGTATCATCTCGTTGGCAAGTATCATAAATTTGATACATACTAAAATTTAATTAACTTTTAAATTAAAATTAAAATTTCCGACTGTTTGAAATATTGATACATAGTACACGTAATATATTAACTCAGAGACCGAAACGAAATAAATTATATTTTGTAACAACATTTCTAAATATAAATTTAACTTAAACACAGATCAATATTAGAATACACATATAATAGTAAATTCATGAAAGTCTTTATTTGCTTAAAGTGATGAAGAAGTTGAACCGTTTTATTAAATAGTATCCACTGGTTCAAATGTTAAGCCAACTGTGAAAGTTTAGAACTACCTTCGTTTCAAATCATAGATAATGCAGCATTTAAACACTCAAACATCATATACAAGTATTAATTCTGTGTGTGCAAAGGATTATGTGATGAGTTTATCACTCAATATATTCATGCTTGGTTTTTATTTGTTCCAGATTTTTTTCACAAAGCTACACAAGGGCTATCTGCGTAGCCATCTATCATTTTCATTGGTAGACTGGAGGGAAGGTAACAGCTATTCAACGCCACCAAACGTCGACTCTTGAGTTATCCTTTTCTGCTCTATCAGTGAGATTTGTCTATAAATATTATATTGCAATTAATTCTTGAAGTACAAAGGTTTGCAAACCACGAGTTATCGGATTTGCATCCTTGATACACCAGCCACTAGGCAACGCCTTGCTTCTTCAAAAGCATGTCAAAGAACATACTAACCTAAGAACCAGGTGCATAATATTGCACGCTGAGATTTCGACTTCTGAACAACTTCCTATTATTATGACAATTAATTTATAATATTACTTCAATCTCCGTATTCAAATAATAAGTGATTTAATTCAGGTTTCATTTACTCCAACGAAATATATTTAAATACATTTATTGAACCATAAACTAGCAAAGTTTTGCTATCTTCATTTGCTGTTGTTCTTATTACATTAAAATGTAAAATATTATCCCATATTAAAATGCATTGGACATAAAACTCCAACAGTTTTAGTGTCCTCTTACACTCAAGAAAAGTAAAACATGCTACAGATTTAATGTCCTGTCACATTAATGGAACGCAGGGTTGAAAAGGTTTTCAGTTGTACATTCTAAAAATATAGTTTTCATAAACTGTCTTGCAAATTGCTAGTCACTCTTTACTTTCCATTTTATGTGTATACGTTTATAGTTGCTGGAGAAATAATGATGTTACAGGTACTGCATATACATGAACCCAGAAAAGAACTACAATCCCCTTCGTTATATCTTATATATTTGTAGTGCTTCTTTGCTTTCATTGGGAAATCGAAATGTCTCCTAAGCATCTAAAAAGGTTAGGTATATATTTCGATAGTTTGTGTGGCAATAAAACTGGTAATAATTTTATCCAGATCTTTCTTTACTGGCCCTTTATTATCGTAGCGACTTGCGAGCACTAGGTGGACGCTCGAGGTGTTATTACGTTTCTTTTTATTGAAAATCTGACTCATGAAGCCAATGAGAAAAGATTTACTGAAAATGATTATCAATCAAACAACGTCACAAAACTATCGATCACCGATTAGATCACGTTTCATCCACGTAATGCATTATATAGCCTAATATCTGATATATGTTTAAAATAATTGATTTAAACTGCGTTTTTACAAAAACTTTGCATGTTGCATTCCGAAATGACGTGCTCAGGTTTCACGCGAAAGATTTTGTCAGCAGTGGCGTGAAGTGCACAAAGTGTGTGCTCGAAATGGCAGGTTTGTAAATATTGTTCCTAGCGTCGTTACAATGCAACCTCCGGGTTTCGATACTCGTGATGGGCAGAGTACGGACAGCCCATAGTGTATCTTTGTGCTTATTTACAAACAAGCAAACACAAGCCATCAACGGGAGGACAATTACGTGCGGAATAAAGGAATCACACCGAGACAATTAATTAAAAATCAAATAACTTCTTTATTTATACACTGTTGAACAGTGAATTTATATTGAAGCTCTCGAGGCTGTCCTGCGATAACACGACTTCTAAATCATTGAATTCTTGATTTTGAAAGTCTAGATATTCATTAATAAACCTTTCTATTACATTAAATAACATAGATACGACATTAGTCAAGTTTTCAATTAAGTTAACACGATAAATTCTTCGACAAAGATTACGATACAATGTAACACAAAGTATCGATTAATACACCATTGTATATTAATACTTGAAAACTTATATACTACAATAATACTTATGCTTTTATTGAAGCGAATACAAAAATATATGTAAAATTTGATCAATATATTGTTTGTTTGTTTGTTTTTTGAATTTCGCACAAAGCTACTCGAGGGCTATCTGTGCTAGCCGTCCCTAATTTAGCAGTGTAAGACTAGAGGAAAGGCAGCTAGTCATCACCACCCACAGCCAACTCTTGGGCTACTCTTTCACCACCGAATAGTGGGATTGACTATCATATTATAACGCCCCCACGGCTGAAAGGGGCGAGCATGTTTGGCGCGACGGGAATGCGAACTCGCGACCCTCAGATTACGAGTCGCACGCCTTAACACGCTTGGCCATGCCGGGCCATGCCGGGCCTTGATCAATATCTTTGAGTAATTCTGAAGATAAGCTATTGTTATGTTTAAATTAATAATTGTAAACATAATAATTCTATTGTAACTATGATAACGTGATTTTTTATATATGTTATGGATTTATTTTGTTGTACTGAAATCTTGCAAACAGTTATTGCTTCTAATATTCTAGTATTAGATTGATTTCATTTTTGTGTTTGTTCTTAATCTTATAGAAAAATCCTTGTAAATGTGTGAAAAAATATAAATGACAAAAATTGGCATTATGTTTTAAAATTATGCTTTTCAGTTTCTATTTTTTTGTCACTTTGTGTGTTGTTGTTGTTAAACGCATAGCTACACAATGGATTATCTGTGTTATGTCCACCAGGAGTATTTAAACCAGTTTTTAGCGATGTGAGCCACTAGGTGGGGTAATGAGTTTTTCGTTATGACAATAAATCGGGCTCTTGGAAATGTATAAACTTCAAAAGAAAGTGACGTGGATAATTTAAACGTAGAACATTCATACGATTTATTATTTCTTCTTTTAAAATCTGAGATTTACTGACATAAACACATGGCGAGAACAAAATTGTGGACAACACTTTAAGAAACAATTATTAAAGAACAAACAAAACATAAATTAAAACTTCAAAAGCATCAGGCCTGCAAATGACACTGCCTAATTTTATGCGAAAGAAAATTATAGCTAGAGTCCCAACTTTAGATTAAATATATATCTTTTCTTCATAATTTTCCATTTGAAAAGCGCTGTAACTCATTGAGTTCACGCCAAATCCTCAGTGGCGTTACAAGAAAAAGCACATTTGTTTATTTGAATTTCGTCCAAAGCTACACGAGGGCTATCTGCGTTAGCCATCCCTAATTTAGCAGTGTTAGACTAGAGGAAGGACAGCTAGTCATCAACACCCACTGCCAACTCTTTTACCAACGAATAGTGGGATTGATCATCACATTATAACGTCCCCAGCTGAAAGGACAAGCATGGTTGGTTTGACGGAGATTCAAACCCGCGACCTTCACATTACGAATTAAGCGCCTTAACCACCTGGCAATGCCTATTTATGTTAGAGTGTTCCAAATAACTAAATCACAAACATAGGCCATAGAGCAATTGAGCTGAGTGACAGAATTAGAAAGAAAATTGAACTTGAGTAATACTTGTAAGCATAATTGATATCTTCAGGCATAGATAATCTATGAAGATATTGTCACTTCATATTCTCAACTTATCGGTGCAGCAAATATCCTAAGTCGCTGAAATAAATATAGAGCGCGACTCTAGCAGAAAAACAGCGCCTAGGTTTCATAACTTGTAATTGTTAATTATAAGTAAGAAAATTGACCGTTTATTGGGACAAAAACGTCCAGCAGATGTTTGTGCTATTGACACTATCAGTTTGAGTTTCGCACTTCTGTTACACAGTAATCGCAGATAAAGTCTCAGAATGTCTTACTTTTGCCTAGTCCCCCAGCCATAGCGAATCTGAGTTATTGAAGAATATTGTTTTACTAAAAACAAACTCTGTTAAGGTAAACAAAATAACGATCCATATTTTCAGAAGGTATCTTTATTAGATCAATATTTAGCTTTTACAACATCCTCAGGAGTTATCTTCCAAGTTGATCAATCCAATTGAATCTAAACTGGAACATTAATACACATATTTAGAAAGTTCAGATTGTATTAAAATAATATTAACTGGATTACTGAACATGTAGGATATTGATAGCGCCTGATGAAACTGTAAAAGCGACATATTGAACTAATAATAATATTAGTAGATGTAGGTCGTTATTTTATTTAACTTGATAGATACCTCTTAATGAACTCCAGTTTGCGTTCAACAAAGTTAAGAATAATACAAATCAACTCCCCTTGGTGTTTGTTAGAGTATATTGAGTTCTTACTACTGTCAGGGTGGGGTTTTGTAGTTTTTTAACACATTGCGAGTTTAAACATTAGGCCCAGTTTTAATCAAACAGAAGTTAATTGTTACGTTGACACCACGTATAATAAAATCTAAATTATCCTGTAATTAACTTAAAAGCAATAAAACGACTTTCTAGCGTGAATTCTCATTTACGAGGGTTAACTCTGTACAGGTTTTAATTAACAAGTTTATTGCTTTGGTAATACATCGCATAATAGTGTACTTACACAAAACTGGAAATAAAATGAAAGGAAAGGATAATGAAAGAGCGGGAAAATTATAAATACATCTGGATAAACGTATACAAGAACATTTAGTAAACTGCTTTACTTTAGAAATAAAAACAAATTTAAATGTACGGTCTCAAGGGTCATATATATATATATATAACTAATTATTTCATAACTTCCATCTAAATTAAAGAAACACTTCTTCCAGTTCGCTCATTGAATTACGCTTTTTCTGCGAGGATTATGGGCAAATACTTGGTATGAATGACGTATGTTTTAATGAATATATTGGGATTGTAATTGAAGGCTATTTTCTTGCACGGTAAAAGCACGTCTTAACTTCAAACCTAACACTATTTCACCTAAACACATTAAATAAATAAGGTTTTGTTGAAGCATTTAAGAAACGTTTGAATGATGAAATTTAAGTGGCTGGTGGTGTACTTAGAGATGTGGTACTCTTCTTTTTTAACTTTTCTTAGTTCAAATTAAGCTTATTTAAATATTTTTTGCAATCCGCGGATGTTTTAGGTTCTCATAACATTACACATTAGACTAAACTAATAAAATATTAATACAGAGTTATGTTGTGCCTAACATACACACAATTTATACTTTGTTGCCGAAAGTAATTGCCTTTCCAGCTGTGGGGGTGTTATAATGTGAAGGTCAATCTCTCTATTCGATGGTAAAAGAGTAGCATAACAGTTTACGGTGATTGATGATAACCAGCTGTATTCCTTCCAGTTTATCGCTGCCAAATTACGAATGGCTAGCGCAAATAGTCCTCGTGTAGCTTTGTGCGAAATTCAAAACAAACCATAATTTATACTTCGTTAGTTATATAAATTTTTGATCAAAGCAGGCTACCTAAGCAACTCAGAACTCAACACCTGCTTGTGGATAAAGCTAATTTAATGTACCGCTCTTCCATTATTACTTAAAATAACTTATAATACACTGTTTCATCGGCTGGGTACCTTTGGTATTAGCGATATTTTCGGCCGTAATCCTAATAATATCGCACAAGATTCGGCCGGCTTAGGAGATTAAGCTGGCCATAAATTCATATATACTCAGCTAATAGTGTAAAATAATATTCATAATAAAACGTAAAATTAGTTAAAATTGATATGTTGAACATTCCAACCAATATTGTTAATGAAAACAACTTTGACGAAAAAATAGAGTATAACTTATTTACTGATTATAATACAAGGCGGAGACACTAGTGAAAGATCGACACATGGAACAGATCGGTATGAAATGTATAACACCACACTACTCTAGTAAAACTAATTACTTGAAAAAGTTTGTTCGTGGCGTCAAAAATTCGAAACGAAATTGAATTAGATATTATCGAATGTCTAACAAATAATTTTTCACGTTAAAAATTCAATATCATGTGCCACAAATTACTGCTTATCCTCTGAAATTTAGTATACACGTTCATTTGTATTGTAAATTGTATTTTAATTAGACGGTCTTGTCGGAGACGTCTCGAACGGGAGAGGTCAAAACGATCATGAACGATCCTCAAAATTCTAGTCAACATGTACAAAGTTATCCAATGTTATGCAATGTTAACTAAGAAGTGGTATGCAATGTTTAAATTATCATCACGTCCTGTACATCCAAAATAACCTCTTACTTCAACAATGAAACCCGAGCAAAGTCCTTGAACCTTGTATTGCGTCAAAGTAAATCACACCAGAAAATGAAACCAAGGGATAAAATAATACATATTATTGTTACAGCAAGTGCCAGTTTTTTCCTTTTACTTTTAGCTATGTTTGTTGATATAAGCGCAAGTGAGGTACAAATTCAATCCCTCTACATTCTCATCTAACAATACTTGAAGAATGTCTGCAGAAAGCTCCACGTGTTGTAGAATGCCGTAGCGGCTGTGACCAATAGCAAGAAAGATCCTAATCTGTCGCAATACTTCAATAACGCGAACTTGTTAGCGAGGATAAAGCAATATTTTGATAAAAACGTAAGGCAAATTAACTTTCTTGAGGGAAAGTTTTCCTCAGAAGGGGTATAGCGTGTTCGTATGTCAAGCTTACAACATACACTGTAAATATGGCAGCCAACAATGGTCGTAATAGAAATAGTCATTCAACACAGCTCGGAATTGAAACATTTCAGTTTGAAAGTTGTAGCAAGAAGCACACCAAAAAACTTGATGTTTTAAATATTTAATAGCGTAACTTTAAGTTAACAAGCCAAAAGACAAACTTTCGTGAATACAAAAAGTTACTGTAAAGATTCCTGAGAGCCCGGCATGGCCAAGCGTGTGAAGGCGTGCGACTCGTAATCTAAGGGTTACGGGTTCGCATCCCCGTCGCGTCAAACATACTCCCCCTCCCAGCCGTGGGGGAGTTATAATGTTACAGGCAATCCCACTATTCGTTGGTAAAAGAGTAGCCCAAGCGTTGGCGGTAGGTGGTGATGACTAGCTGCCTTTCCTCTAGTCTTACACTACTAAATTAGGGACGGCTAGTGCAGATAGCCCTCGAGCTTTGTGCGAAATTCAAAAAACAAACAAACAAAACAAAATTCGTAAGAAAAGAATAAAGAAATGAATGGTTGTGGCGATTAGTAAACCGTCAGTGAAAAAAAAAAAAGTACAAGTCCTAATAGGTAAATTTGGGAATATTTGTATAAAATCTCAATAAAACTTGAAAAATAACAACTCTGTTATGAATAATATAACTTATTATTGACCAATCCAATCTTTAGTTCCAAATATACTTTTCAAAACAAGAAACGTTTGTTTGTTTCTTTGGAATTTCGCACAAAGCTTCTCGAGGACTATCTGTGCTAGCCGTCCCTAATTTAGCAGTGTAAGACTAGAGGGAAGGCAGCTAGTCATCACCACCCACCGCCAACTCTTGGGCTACTCTTTTACCAACGAAAAGTGGGATTGACCGTTACATTATAACGCCCCCACGGCTGGGAGGGCAAGCATGTTTGGCGCGACTCGGGCGCGAACCCGCGACCCTCAGATTACAAAGCGCACGCCTTAACGCGCTAGGCCATGCCAGGCCAACAAGAAACGCAAAAGGGATATTTTTGTTATTTTAAAGAGAGATATATGTAATAACGTTACAAGCTCAGAGTATGTGATGTTACACGTGTTAAGGTACTGATTGTCAGACCAAAATGACAATAAAAGTTGTGCACTTTGAAAACGGAGGAAAACATCGGGTTTTTCGCCAAAACGTATGCGTGTCCAATAAATTTGTTTGATATATCTGCATGTTCTGCAAGTGCAACATGTGCAAAATCCCTATAAAAGTGACGGGTTCTCGGTTTCCATAGCTCAGTGTTAAGCCACCGACACGCAATACAGTTATGCCAAGACTGACTGAAGCACAACGCAACAACGCCATTGGTCGCTTGGAAGCAGGCGAATCTCGATCAGATGTTGCCAGAGCTGTGAATGTCCACCCAAGCACCATCACAAGACTATGGAATCGTCACCAACAACATGGATCAACTCGTGACCGTCCACGATCTGGCAGACCTCGTGTGACCACGCCCGCACAAGATCGCAACACCCGGTTACGTCACCCTCGGGATAGGACCACCACTGCGACGTCTACTGCCTCAACCATACCAGGGCTGCGTAGGATTTCCGATTAGACCGTACGCAACCGTCTGCGAGATGCAGGAATCCGACCTCGGCGTCCAGTCAGAGGCGTCATCCTCACCCAGCAACATCGTCAAGCACGGCTGCAGTGGACTCGGGCACATCAGGTATGGCCACATCGAAGATGGAGGTATGTTTGGTTCAGCGATGAATCACGTTTTATGCTTCGTAGGCAGGATGGAAGGACCCGTGTTTACCGTCGCCGAGGTGAACGTTTTGCAGCAAACTGTGTGCAGGATGTTGACAGATTTGGTGGTGGCAGCGTCATGATGTGGGCTGCCATCGCCTACAATGCTAGAACAGACCTTTTGCACATTCAAGGGAATCTTACGGCTCAACGATACGTCGACGAGATTCTTAAGCCCCATGTGCAACTCATCATGATGAACGTCAACGACGTTTTTCAACATGACAACGCCCGTCCTCACACAGCCCGACTCACCACTGTCTTTTTGAGACACCACAACATCAACGTTCTCCCCTGGTCCTCCGATCACCAGATTTAAACTCCATCAAACATCTTTGGGACGAGTTGGACCGACGTCTGCGACGGCGACAACCTTAACCGCAGACTCTACCTCAGCTTGCAGCAGCTTTGCAGGCTGAGTGGACAGCCATTCCACAGGATGTGATTCGTGATTCGTCATCTCATCGCTTCCATGGACAGGAGATGCCAAGCAGTTATTGATGCTCACGGGGGGGGGCATACTCGTTATTGACGTTGAGTGACGTTAAACTTCACCTAGTGAGCGTGGACTTCGCCTTTGTAGACTTTGGATGTTCAGCAGTGAATGTGCAAAGTTTCACACATGTCATACAGAACTACCCGGAATAAACTTGTTAACAATTTGTCTCATATTTTGCCTTTTGCGTTTTTTTTTTTGAAGAGTATATTATAATATTTAAAAAGTATTAGCTTTGGTAACCATGGTATTTAATAGATGTTTCTGTTTTTTTAATAGTAGGTCTTTTTCATACAGTGTTTCTGTGACAGCCTTGGTGTTTATTAGAAGAGATTTTAACTTTTAGGCTCTTTTGTTTCTATAGTAGCCCTGATATTTACTAGCTGTTTTTTTTTTATACATAGGGTTTCCTTGGTTTTGAAAGGTATATTCAAAGTGTCAAATTTTGTCTATGTATCTCTGAACAAACCCGGAAACTAAGTATTTTTACTGTACAGTTTCTAAGGATATGTTTTAACAGAGTCATTTAAGGTGTATTAAAGTTTTTATATTCAGCTTTAGTTGCTTTCATTTTTTTTCCTTTCGTGAATATTTTTGGTACGTTAGAATATGTTACTTTTCCCATATTAAACTGCAGGCCCGGCATGGCCAAGCGCGTAAGGCGCGCGACTCGTAATCCGAAAGTCGCGGGTTCGCGCCCGCGTCGCGCCAAACATGCTCGCCCTCCCAGCCGTGGGGACGTTATACTGTGACGGTCAATCCCACTTTTCGTTGGTAAAAGAGTAGCCCAAGAGTTGGCGGTGGGTGGTGATGACTAGCTGCCTTTCCTCTAGTCTTACACTGCTAAATTAGGGACGGCTAGCACAGATAGCCCTCGAGTAGCTTTGTGCGAAATTCCAAAACAATTAAACTGCGTGTAAGTTCGGTTCATAAACTTTTTTATTTGTGTTGCCAGCAGACGACCAAATCTCAATTTCTCATAGCAGTTACCATATTTTTAAGCCCCTAAGTGACACGGCAGGATGTTTGTTGACTTAAAACGCGAGAAACCAGGTTTCGATATCCGTGGTGGGCAGAGCAGAGCACCGAAAGCCTTTTGTGCAGCTTTCTGCTTAACTAACAAAGTACTTATTTCTACCAACGTTTTCGATCTCGATTCATAGCACTCAGGTCAAATAAAGTAACAGCATATGAGTCTTCTATATTATTGTTTAAGATTTTCTGTTCAGTCTTGTATGGTATTTCATTAACATACTGCATACCTAGTTTCAACTTCTTAACCTAAATGACATTTTTGTTCTACATCAAAATCTGTACTTACATTTTATCAGCAGTGCTTGTGGTTATTTTATAGTTTGTGTCGCTATTCCACGAGTGAAATCAACATGGTTTAAATTCAAAACAAGTATTTTATGCGTTCAAAAGTCCAAGTGAGATAAACTTGACACTAAGCTTAATTAAACACTAAGATAGCAGTATTTCAATCAGCAAAATTTAGAAATATTTTTTGCAATTGTTTAAATTACTCTTATATGCATCAGAACCGAGTGGGGCTTTATTTTTATCTTGTAAAGAGATAAGTAGAAGATATTGTTTGTGTAGTTCTAATGGCTTCTCGTAGTGTTTTGGAGCTCTAATTCCACGTGACCAAATTAAAACAAATTGAAATCTTAATCTTGCATGAATGTGACGGAGTGAAAAGTAAACACTTGGAACTCAAATGTTATCCTAAAAGCGTTAAATTAATTCCAATATACAAATATAGCATACAAAGAAACTGAAACACCATCAAACTTGCGTATACATTAAAGATGTGCTCAAATAACTTACTGTACCATAATAATGACAATGGTCAAACTAATTAATTCGAAAGAACCGAGTGACTTACCAAAACTATCTATATGAGGTGAATTAGAAATAATATTCATTTTACAGGTTCTACGCTTAACCAAAACTAACTTAACGCAATACGCATACGATAAACCACCAGGTGTTCCGATAACCAACATTTATTTCTCTGATTCTCTCTCGCTCTTTGAACATTCAAACTTCCATGAAATGTGCCCCATGTTAAACTTTGTATAAGAGTGTACTATTACAAGACATTCTAGACAGAACACGTGATATTTTCGTAATACATTGATATGTGTACACCATATGATAATGTAGTTCACTGTTTTGAGATACACTTATCAACATTTCCAGACAATACACGTGCTATTTGCACTGAATTTCATGATTTATCGAAGCATTTTATTTCTTTCATATTCTACTAAAACAACAACTATATCTAGATTTTTTAAAGAAAGTATATTCGATTTTACGAGTCACATAGTTCTTGATCACCTATGTACTTGAATAAGTAAAAATTAAGAATTATATTCGATTTTACGAGTAACATAGTTCTTGATCACCTACGTTCTTCATAAGTAGAAATTAAGAATTAACTCCATCTTGTGATTTATGCTTCAATTAACAGCGCTCTTTATGTTCGTGCCTGATACGTGTCTGTAAAAATGTTCATTAGAAAACTGTATATAGCAATGCATCTAATTGAAAGTTACATGTAAATTCATTGCTTACAAGAATACCACACGACAACTGTTAGTTAAGTACGATTCAGCTCTTTACGTTTATGATATTTTTCTTTTATGTTGCATATCATGAACCATATTTCTAATCTTGTGGTTTTCAGAAAGGAAGTGGTAACAGTAGATGGATGTACGCCATTAAGAATTATTATGGCTTGCCTTTCCAGCCGTGGGGACGATAAAATGTACGATGAATTCCAATATTCGTTGACAAAAAAATAGTACCCCAAAAATTGGCGGCGGATAGTATTGACTAGCTGCTTTTCCTCACTGCTAAATTAGGAACGATTAGTGCAAGTAGCCTTTGGGTAGCTTTACATGAAATTCGTGAAGATCAAACCCCCTGTTTCAGCTTTCCAAGTCTTTAAAATTACCACTGACCCTCCAATGGGCTAAACCTACAGTACAGTCTGTACTTGTACAGTCATGCATCGTCACACGCCCCGTTATAGGGCGTCAGATTGATTGTTCCACTATCCAGAAATGGTATGAAGCAAACAAATATTGTCAGAATAGTAGGCAATAATTAACCTGAAACGTCATTGGACTATAAAAAGCTTTGTATCAGGAAACTACTCGTAGATGTTGAAACCTACGGTCTGAGAAGACTGTTTTGATCAGGTTAACACGACAAGATAGAGAGAAGTCTTGCAACACCCTACAACAGAAATAATATGAACACGTTCTTATCAGGGCACCCAAAAGAACAATGAAAAGGAGATAGGCTAAGAAAGGTTATTTTGCAAGAAGGATTATCTACAAATTAATATTAATCAAAATTCATCACAGTCACTTGTTAACTTGGGCTAGATAGCATGCCGAGTTACTATTAGGTCATGGCAACATCTCATCCTTTAAAATGAATCCTCTTTCTGCCTTGTCAACACTGATGATACAATTCACGTTTGTCGTTTGTCTGGAGGACAGATGAGAAAATACTGTCTTTCCCACAGGGAAAATACAAAAGGTGGCGAAGTAAATGTTTAGGCAGCTACTCATTGTGACAGAAAAATTCCTCTTCATATCCTCCAGAAAAACGTCAGTGGAACCTTCTACAAACATCATTTCTGACATATGCTAGGGCAAGGTTTGGCAATAACAATGACTGCGTGTTTCAGAACGTCAATGCCAATCCCCACAGTGAACGTATTGTACAGGACTATCTTAAGCAGAAGGACTTTTACAAAATTGCCATAACCAGCAATGTTCCAGATAGTAATCACATTAAGAACCGTTTGGCAGAACTATGCCTGAACATTATTGATCACGACCCTAAATCAGCCATAGTTAAATTGTAGCGCCCACTAGTGATAAGTGGGATTAAATCACGATGGATTACATCAATATCCTCATCGACAGCATATCGCCTCGCCTTGCAGAGGTTATTATAGTACGAGAAAGACCAAAAAATACTGTATGTTTAATATGAACTAATATAAGGTTACAGGCGCTATTTATAATAATTTGATGTTATATTTGTCATTGTATATATTTTAGTAAGATTTTATTGTTATAGTTCGAATGCTGAATCACACATCTTTTCTATAGGTGTCTGATTGTTTGCTTATCTAAAAAATCGTTCACGATGCCCACAAAACCTGTCTCATTATATAAATTACAAATCTGACTGTTTAATATAAGATGTATTTCTCATTTTGACAGCTCTAACTGTACATTCCATCTTCATAACAATGAGCTTGTTTGCTGCTCAATATGCAAACATTTTAGCCAAGTCTGTAACTAAAAGTGTGACGTTTCAGTAAATATAACACAATGTAACAAAATTTTTACTTTTTCTTGTTATTGGGCAGAAAGTGTTATTTAAGAAATAACACATACTATCCAGGAACAATATTTGTGTTACATAGTGTAATCGAGCCACTTTCCGGCTATGATTCTAACGTTGCAGTTTTAATTCCCACTTTAAAGCTGTTCGTGATATTATACTAATCACTCAGCATATTTTAATCTCTTAATATAACAATATATTTGGACTTCTAAATTATATATTCTGTACATTCTAATTCAAACGTGAAACCTCCCTACCTTGGCTTCGTAGAACAGGACTTCCAAGAGGACAGTCAGGTAGCACTGCCAGTAACAACAACACTGCCAAAGCCGTAATCTTCATACTTGTATTTCCTTCGCTGAATAAAATAGATCATAAGCACTCCGGGTTAGTTTAACTTGCTATAGATCATAATTTAAATTATTGAATGGTCATCATTGAAAAAGTTAAATAACCTTAGATGTTTCGTTTGTTTTGTTTTGAATTTCGGGTAAAGCTACACTAGGGCTATCTGCGCTATCTCTCTCTAATTTAGCAGTGAAAGACTAGAGGGAAGGCAACTAGTCATTACCACCCACCGCCAACTCTTGGGCTACTTTTTTACCAACGAATGGTGAGATTAACCGTCACATTATAAAATCCCCTCGGCTGAAAGGACGAGCATGTTCGGTGTGACGGGGATTCGAACCCGCGACCCTCAGATTACGAGTCGAGTGCCTTAACCACCTGGTCATGCCGGGCCCCGTTGGATGTTAGCTTGTGTTTTTTTATTGAAACTCTTAGTTGTAAAAAAACGATGTAATTAGTTATTATAATAAGACTCGCAATTTCAAGTTTAACTAAATATTTTTGGTTTAATTATTAGTAATTTTAAGTTAGTTTTACGAAACGGTGTTTAATGAAATAGGTAGACCTTTATTATTAAGTTTTTGACTGACCATTAAGTAAGTCGATTTAATATACCAGAATAATTTAATCCCAAAGGTGAGACAATTTTTATTGCTTCCCTGTGAGTCAGCGATAACTTTCAAAACTTATAACGCTAAAACCTGGGGTTATCCGCAATGAATAAAGCGCAGATAGCCTACTGTGTAGCTTTTTGCGTAGGGAAAAGTGCCAACTGCAACTTAAGCGCTTCTATTTTCATGGGTTTCGCTTTCGTATTTCTGTGAATGTACAAATCCTATCGGAAAAAAATCTATGTAACTATAGTAAAGTTTCTGACGTATTTAACTTACACGATCAACGTCAAAATACACAACTTTATTCTGTCTTAACCGTTAAAAAAAAAAACACACAAAAGGATTCGCATGGTTATTAATACCATATACATCATTGTCTTTCGTGTAATATTGTTAGGGAAAATAGATTTGTATGGAAAAACCTCAAATTTATTTTTAATACTAATCTTAAGCAGCGAAATTAATTATAAGTGAACTGCATGCCTCTAGCGCAAAACTGTTCAAACTATGTATTTAATCAAAGCTTGCATTCTCAAGGTGGTTGTCTTTAATCGTGTTCTGTTCGATATTAATTGCAAAAACTTCTTATTTCATAAAATTATAAATATATACAGATTTCACAACCAAACTAAATTTTACGAAGTTTTCGAATTTAACGAAAACTTTATTCTTTTTGTCCTTTGAATTGTCGCGCAAAGCTACACGAAGGCTATCTGCGCTAGTTGTCCCTAATTTATCAGGGTAAGATAAACTCTTGGGCTACTCTTTTACCAACGAATAGTGGGAGTGACCGTCACATTATAACGCCCCCACGGCTGAAAGGGCGAGCATGTTTGGTGCGACAGGGATTCGAACCCGTGACTCTCAAATTACGAATCGAACGACTTAACCCATCTGGCCATGTCGGTCCTTAACGAAAACTAAGATTCTTTAACACCAAAAGCTATTACCTCCTAAACAAATATATATAATTTAGCATTGCATACAGTAATTAAACGTCACTCGTATGTGTTTGTTACATAAGCCAAAAATGTACTTCCCTTGTAACTGGACCCTAGTGGCACAGTGGCATATCTTCGGACTTACAGTGTTGGAAATCGCGTTTCGATATCTTTGGTGGGCAGAGCATAAAGAGACCACTGTCTATCTCTGTGCTCAACTTCAACTGAACAAAATATACAAACCCTTGTAACTGTTTATGGTATTTTATTTCAAAATGTTACGAAAACTATACAAGAGCTATCTGCACATAGTCGTCCCTAATTGTGAATTGATAGGCTAGAGGGAAACAGCTAGATAACCACATCCATCATTGAGTTTTGAGCTTGTGTCGTTTGAATGAATAAAGAAATATAATTATGTGCCCATTTTAGCGTGTTCGAATAAAGAAGTGCGTTTATGCGGTAATGGGATGCGAACCATGAATCTTATAATTCACAGTCAAGGTACGCTAATCAGCATGCTCGACCATTGGTATAAACAAAACATCGTTAGTTTTTAATATCAGTTGTTATCTCTGGGCTTATATTTATATAGTTTAAGAGGCTTCAAATAATAACCTTGTATTATAGAAGAAACTGAAAATGCGAAGTTTTTATATCTTATGTAAGCATTTTAATTTTAAACTTAAATTGTAATGTAATGGATAAGGGAATTGTTATTAATGAGATGAAAAAGTAAAAATATTTCTTTGACTAAAGCATGAACAACCTTATATAAAAACATCCATCAAATCTTTCCAAATTAAAACCTAAATAACTATTTTTCCTGTTGTTTGAGTATTAATATTTTTTGTATTGAAGTATAAGTTGCATTGTTATTCTAGAGTATAGAAAAATATATTTAAAAGTCTAAACTGGTAACTATATGGTTGCCCTCCAGTGGCTCAGCGGTATGTCTGTGGACTTACTACGCTAAAATCGGGTTTCGATACCCGTGGTGGGCAGAGCACATATAGCCCCTTGTGTAGCTTTCTGCTTAATTCAAAACAACAACAATAACTACTGTGTGGTTAGGTAACACTTGTGTATTTTCTATCTATTCGACGTATTCACTTTGGACCCGGCATGGCCAAGAGTGTTAAGGCGTTTGACTTGTAATCTGAGGGTCGCAGGTTCGCATCCCCGTCGCACCAAACATGCTTACTCTTTCAGCCGTGGGGGCGTTATAATGTGACGGTCAATCCCACTATTCGTTGGTAAAGAGTAGCCCAAAACAAATAAACGTATTTACTCCTCCCTCCATAACATTATGATGAATCGCTTTAAGCTTTTCGAAACATCATCTGACAGCAATTACCACACTCACCAAGACCGTTGTATTAAAAATATGGGATTTTAAAAAATATTATATCGAAAAAACCCGAAGGAATCGTATAACACCTAAACAGTTGAACATATAATAAACAGCAGACTCATTTACACACATTCGCGCTTCCCAGCTCTCTTCTAAATAATCCCCGTTAAAATATTTCTGGAACTAGTTAACTTCGTTCTCAACGCTAAATTCAGGGGTTCGATTCCCCTCGGTGGGCTGAGCAGATAGCCCGATGTGGCTTTGCTATACGAAAAAAACAAACAAATAACTACGTTCTATCGAATGTAGTCTTCTATCTTCAAGATATTCCTTTAATTTATTAAAATGAGTGTAAAGAAAGGACTTAAGATTTCTAGGTTGTTTATATATTACTATCGTTTACTTTCCTAAAGTCAAAAATGTAATTTAGTCCTTTTAGAAGATTACAATATGTCACCATTTTTTTCTCCAAGGTAAATAAAGCATGACTTACTTCGATAACGGATATGTATTTCTATTGTTCTTCTTAATATTTCCATAAACTTATAACGTGAGAAACTTAGATGTTAAAAAATAGAAAACCTTTCGATGGTACCTTGAGTTATCAAACCTGATCGCGTTCCAGATTTTTCACATTTGACAAAAAAAAATAAATCTTTGTGCTATTTTTAAATAGAATAAAATCTTTTGTTACATACTCATGTTACATATGCTTACATATTATCAGAACCTACTTACCAAACAGTGGTGTATTTTAGTCTGAAATTCTCCGAACAAGATGCTATCGCAAGAAAGTCTTCTGTGAACTGGATTCCAATCGCTAGGGAAAGAGGTATTGTAGACTACGTCTCTCTTGTGATGCAAGTGAAGGACTAGTTCATTGCGTAGCATAGGTAGACGATACAAGATCCCACCGTGGGTGGAACCACAGAGGGAAAGACTAGATCAATAACAAATCAAACTCCTTAAACGTCATGTTTGTGCAGTGTGTACGTATCTAGTTTTACAGTTCAACATGCGCCAACACATGCATTAAAAAGTTGGATATAACGACATACGTATGTAATTTTTAAATGTATTCTAAGATTGTGAATCTTATTTTCAAACTTATAGTTCCCTCTGTATTCTCAAGACGGTTAGTACGGGTATTAAAACTTCAATTAAAATAAAGTACAGAACAATGTTTCGACCTTCTTAGGTCATCTTCAGGTTAATAAAAAAAAGAGATTAACCTGAAGATGACCTAAGAAGGTCGAAACGTTATGCTGTACTTTATTTTGATTAAAGTGTTAATACCCAAACTAGTCGTCTTAAGAATACTTTTTTGTTTCTCGTCATCATGAATTATAGTTCACTCTGTTACGACTGCATGCTCTATACAGCTCAAAATAACTGTATAGAGATTTTTAATCTTCTTTTCTTACATTGGATAGTACAGTAGCTCTTCTGCTTTTTGTTTCATTACCAGAAGATGGCGTATAGGTATTCTGCGGGTTGATTTTGCCAGCAAAATATAATATAGGGTTCATATTCTTTATTGTCTTCAGAACGTAATGCAATTATTCCATTTTCTTTAATGTTACCCCAAAATATTATAACTTTTTCATTTACGGAAAGATAGTTTAAATAGTGCTACCAGTGTTCATACATGGAGAATATCTCTGTTCCTACACAGAGCTGGCCTGTATGAGCGAGTGGTAAGGAGAAGCCATTACTGAACATGAATCATCTTAAATCTCGTATGAAGTTTGCGACAAAGCATATAAATGATGCTGCAAACATGTAACAGAAGGTTTTGTGGTCAGACGAGACAACAATTGAGCTTTTTTGGTCTAAATTGAAAGCGTTACATCTGTTGCAAGCTCAACGCAGCACATCATCCAGTGAATTACATCTGTTGCAAGCTCAACGCAGCACATCATCCAGTGAATTACATCTGTTGCAAGCTCAACGCAGCACATCATCCAGTGAATTACATCTGTTGTAAGCTCAACGCAGCACATCATCCAGTGAACACCACTCCAACTGACAAACATGGTGATGACAGCATCATGTCACAAGAATGCTTCTCATCAAGAGGAAGTGAGAAGCTTTTCAGGATTTAGTGGAAGATGGATGATGCAAAATACAGACGAATCATAAAGAAAAACCTGTTTCAGTCAGCCAAGAATCCAAAACAAAGTCGAAAACTTACATTTTAGCAGAACAATGACCCACAGCACAAGGCCAAAGCCACGCTGAAGTGGTTTTAAAAAAAAAAGTCAATATTCTGAAGTGGTCCAGTCAAAGTCCTGACTTGTATTCAATATAAAATATATGGAGAGATTTAAAATTGCAATCCAGCTAGCAAACTTGTCAAAATTGAAACAATTTTGCTACGAAATATGAACAAAAATTACACCATCCCTTTGTGCAAAGTTAGTAGGGACCTATCCAGAAAGACAGGCAGCAAAATCGCTGTTAAAAATTCTTCCATTAAGTATTGACTTAGGGCGCCTAAACACTTATGCGATCAACACATTTCAGTTTATATATTTTCTTTGTAGGTTTTGATGACAATCAACCTCCTACACACAAAACAGTGTTAAGTTTCATCATTATAGTTTGTAGTAAAAACAAGTTCATTAAAAATTAGTTACATTAACTGTAATTCATCAAAATGTGACATTATTGATAGAGAGTGAAAACTTCTGTAAAACACTGTATATCCCTTACACTTTACTTTATATTATTTCACCTTCTTTAATCGACTAGGAGAGAGTATAATTTTTCATGTTCTTTAATTCACCATAAGACAGTATACACCCCTTCCACTGTACTTAGTGCTACCTAACGATGATGTAATTATTTCACCTTCCGGCCCGCCATGGCCAAGCGTGTTAAGGCGTGCGACTCCTAATCTGAGGGTCGCGGGTTCGCATCCCGGTCGCGCCAAACACGCTCGCCCTTTCAGCCGTGGGGGCGTTATAATGTTACAGTCAATCCCACTATTCGTTGGTAAAAGAGTAGCCCAAGAGTTGGCGATGGGTGGTGATGACTAGCTGCCTTCCCTCTAGTCTTACACTACTAAAGTAGGGACGGCTAGCACAGATAGCCCTCGAGTAGCTTTGTGCGAAATTCCAAAACCAAACCATTTCACCTTTCTCAGTTATTCCACCAGAAGATAGTGTAAATGTTCCGTTTTCTTTAGTATCAATAAATGACTAAATAAGTTTTTCATTTATTTTATTGTCGTTAAACGAAGAAAATACGAGTAATTTAAATCAATATTTCGACCTGTAAAAAACCGTGATAGAAGTCTTAAAGAAAGCCCTTTAATAGAGCAAGATGAAAATCATTACCTTACGCACTAAAAAGTGGTACGTGAACATAAGTTTTATATGCTATTTGCTAGCATGGTATTGTCATGCATTATATTTTTACTACACTTGTACACAGAATGCTATGCCATAATTGGGTATGCAGAGGAAATACAACCTCAATTTTGTCTTTTAACTTATAGTTTCTGAAGTAAAAATAGAAAAAAAAATTTTCAGCAATTTTTTCTCTCTAGTAGATTCATATTTTCAAGCGAATTCGTTAATTTCAATGCGAGCTGCTTGCTCCAAACATATTCCACAAGGCATCGTGATCTGTAAGCCTTGGTTAAATTAGATATGAATTAATATTAAACACAAATAGAAAACAAATGTTGCCCACTGGTACAGCGGTAAGCCTACAGATTTACAATGCTAAAATCAGGAATTCGATTTCCCTCGGTGGACGCAGCAGATAACCCGATGTGGCTTTCCTGTATGAAAACACACATACACAGAAAATAAATATTTCCCAGTTTTGCTAGTAGGAAAGGCACGTTCTGTAAAACATTCGGATTTTTAGAAAGCAACTGTTGAAAAATTAAAACTTAAGAAAACTAAACTGCTGGTGAAGTAATACGTCAAAAATTAAATTTTGTAATTAAACATTATATCTTACGCATTTCATTTCTAAAGGTCATATAAAGTAGCTAAAACTTTTGTTTTTGTATTTATGGCAAAGCTGTTAAGGCATCCGCCGCCATCTCTAATTTTGAACTACTGATCAAAAGGAAGTTAGCAATACACTTCCAGCCGCCATTTACGTTAAGGGATTGATTGTCACTCCTACAACACACCCACACCTTAAATACAGTTTGTGATATCGCAAGAATTCAAACCCAGCAAGCAAGCCAGCTTCAAAATCTAGAACTCGACCTCAGATTCATTCTACAAAATACCAAATTAAATGTTTGTGATAAATTCTATAGATTATAAAATTCTCCAATATGTTAGTAATAACATTTACAAACAAACAATGAAACCTTCTTCGAGATAAACACAAGGAAGCTTCTTTCTTTTCTTTTTTTTTGTTTCAGTTCTCTAGGCGAGACCAGTTTTGAGCCGGACGTAGCCGATAATAAGAAGGCCCAGACTGTGAATGCAAATATTAATGGTTCGTGTTTCATCGTCAGAGCACATTTTTACGTCAATGGGACGTGAGTCATGAACTCTCGAGTTCACAGTTCGAGCCATACCATTAAAGTTATGGTATAATTACCGTAATCGTATGATAAATAAGTAACTTCGTAAAAAGTTTATGAATTACAGATTAATATAGTATCTTGGAAAACATTCCACTGAATATTGTTTTTGCTTTAATATTGTTAAGCAATAAATAGAGACTAAAATTAAAAATAATTTGGCTTCTACGCTTTGTTTTTCTTACGTAAAATTAGAAATACCAGTTTCAGGAACTATTCCAATTAAATTGTAGAACGAATTAACAATAGTAACTCATGCTTTCGTTTATAAAGAGATCGTGAATGTCCTAATGAATGATGTAGGCGGAGAAACCTGTCGAAGTCTGAATCATTTTAATTACTGGCTTATAAGTAGGAAAAAAACTTCACCTTAATACAAACACACACATACACACGTGCATGTGTGCTTAATACGTCGTCTTATGAAATGTGTTCGAGTAGAATATTGCTTGTTTGGTTCAGGTAATATAAAGGCTCTTGAGATCTGATATTAAATTTTTAAGCCTTACTTTCCATATTGAGCTCTTAAGAACTGTCAATCCAAGACACGGTGCTAGTTGATCAGCCATGGTAATAAGGTTGGTCAGAATCTGTAGCGACAATATGTCCTCGACAACTAATCATATCGTGATAAGATACGAATTTAATGTGTTATTAAACTCAACTTTATAAAGGCCAAGTACTTCTGGAGAGTTTACGGTCAGGCAGAAAGCCGTCTAAATAGATTTGTAGACCTCTCCATAAAGTAGCCAAAGGTTTCGGTAAAGTCTAATTAAACTGGATTTAACGTCACTGGATTTAAGTACGACTTTAACGTCACTCGTACTTGAATGGATATTTATATGTTCAACCTTCTTTATTAGACACAAATGAAACAAATAATTGCTATTCTTATTATTTAATAAAGACAGTTACACGTTAAAAGACACAAATATTTAAAAGAAATATAGTAGCCAAAGGTTTCTGTAAGCTCTGATATTTATAAGTTCAACCTTCTTTATTAGATACAAATAAAAAATAATTACTATTTTTATTAATAAATAAATACAGTGACACGTTAAAACACATAAATATTTAAAAGAAATATTTTTTTCGGAAGAGTAACTACTGAAGTTTTAAAGAAGTAAACGTATTTTATTAAATAATTGTACAAATGTAAGAGGTAGTAAGCTGAAAACTTAGAACTTAATAACATAGCCTAATAACATAGCTTATCGTGCGTTTAAAATTTTGAAATCCAGTTGTGAAAGCTTTTAAAAGAAGCTTAAACTTGTAAATCATTCCCTGCACTAAACATAAAAATGTAATAATTAAGTTTTAGTACCGTTAATATAATTTAAGTATTTAAAACTAGAATTTCAAAGTAAACGTGTTTGTATCAAATGCAGCTGGAGTAAAACCGTTATTATTAATAACAAGTTTTTTATTGAAATATTATAACTGAACAAAAACAACAGCAATACGTAACAATGCTAGACGTTGTGAATGATGGTGTTTGTTTTGTCTTCATAGAGAAGCAAAACAAGTGTAAAGATTATTTAAAAACATAAACACATATACACCACAAGTAGAAACTCAAAATATTCCGTAAATATTCGATAAAGAGTAGAAACGTTTCGTTAAGGACAGATATTACGTAGAGTTAATATCTGAACATTAAGCTTGTTATATGTAGTAATTATTAGAATTTTAAGGGTAAACAACAAATGCATAAATAAATATAAAAAACAGGGACTGGTACAGGAAAAATGAAGAGAAAGAGACAAAGAAAAGATTTTAAAACGCGATTGGAAACATTATTTAAAATAAAGAAATGTAATGTTAGTCCAAGGTTTCAGAATAAGTTTTCTTAATAAAAATTCCTTTGAACAGAAAACTCGCTAAGAAGAAAATTGGATAGGGAAAGACAAGATGGAAATATAAGAAAGACTAAAAGATAAAAAACTAAAACATGTCGACATTCAGGTATCAAAGGATATGAAAGGATAAAAAGGGAATAGAGTGACTGGTGAGATAAAACAGAGAACGCTCATTTATCCCGCGAGAATGAAGAATTCCTGGGAGTTATATCTACAAAATGGTCTGTCTACTAGAAACACCATCTGGGGCCTTTGAAGAATCAAGATGGAAAAGTAATACGTGTATACAACTGTAGCTCTTTGAATGATCGGAGTTAGTTGCTGTTGTTTCTATGGTTTTTCATATTTTCGCACCTCTGTCAAGTTTAGTTTCTTCAACATCTGGTGATATTTAAATTTAAAATGAAAATAGAAAAGAGTAGTCATGTCTTTACTGAAAATGTGTGTTTTCTTACAACAAAGCCACATAGGGGTATTTTCTGAGTCCACCTAGGGTAATCAAACCCCTGTTTTTAGCGCTGTAAATCCGTATACTCACCGCTGTACTAGCGGGCGATTTGTGTAAATGTAGAATCCATGTAATCTTTCAGAGCAAATTTCGTTGGTTTTAGTTTGTAATTAAAAATTAGCTAATTAGTCTTGCAATTAATATATGAAAAAAATAACATTTTTATCTAAGGACCAATCTCTAAAGAATATTGTTTTTAATATAGCTTTCTACAATGAAAACAACGTATTAAAATTTGTGGTATTTTCGCAAAACTACAGACATTATTTTTTAAATTCCTCTTAATTGGTGGCCCGGCATGGCCAGGTGGTTTAAGGCGTGCGACTCGTAATCTGAGAGTCGCGGGTTTGCATCCCCGTCACACCAAACATGCTCGCCTTTTCAGCTGTGGGGGCGTTATAAAGTCACGGTCAATCCCACTATTCTTTGGTAAAAGAGTAGTCCAAAAGTTGGGGGTGGATGGTGATGACTAGCTGCCTTCCCTCTAGTCTTACACTGCTAAATTAGGGACGGCTAGCGCTGATAACCCTCGAGTAGCTTTGCGCGAAATTCTAAAAACAGACAAGCTTAATTGGTATATTTCAAACTTCAAATCAGAAACGTTTAAAAATAGCATATTACACTTGTCTTTTGTTTTCCACAAGTCACTGCTAAAGAGGCCGTTCGTACAATACCAGAATCCGTCAATTGGGGTGGATAATGGGAGACAAAAGATACTCTAAAATATTGCTTATATATGCATTACAACAGTTTAAAATTTACTAGTTAAATTCAGAAAGTTGGTGAAGCAATAGAAACCAAGTATTGATTTTATCACAAATTTTAAGCCTAACAATTCGTAATGCTTTTCGAGCTTTCAAAATTTACACTGTGAATTTTAAATAACATATTATTGAATCAAATCTGAATTTATTTATTGTTGTGAATGAAAAAGTTTCTTCCAGAAATCTGAACCTTTGTTTATGGTATCAGTGGATAACTATTAAATTAATGAAAATTAACGAACTTTTGAGCAATAATACACGGCAAAAATATTGTTCTCCACTCCTTTAACTTTCACATAAACTGAAATAAAACTTGTTTCAAGAAATATTGTTTCTGAATCCTATACCTCACTCTAAACACTAAAATAAATGCTTCGATTTTAAAGAATATTGTTTTCCATTTTTTGAGTATTGTTGTTGGACTGAAACAAATACTTGAATTTCAAAGCTAAATCACTGCAAAAAAACAACATTATTTTATCTCATAGAACGTTGGTTTAAGATTTCTCTTCAGCACAGACGTCGCTAGGTGCTTAAAAGATTTGGAGTTGGGGCCTAAAGGCGCAGAATTGTTAGGCGTTTCAGTACGATATCGCTCATGACTGTTCTCATCTAATTTTTCAAGACACCAGCTCCCAGGGGATTCGGGACACTGTCAAATAGAATCGAGGCACAGATCTCATGTGCCAGTGCCTAGAGAAGCCTTTGCTTTTCAATGAAGAATGGAACACTGTGACAGTCTGTTAGAGTTGTTACATAACTGTATAAAACATAATTCATATATATTAAGAGGTAGAATTCTGGTAGATTATGAATTGCTCTCGTCAGACGAAAAGTTGAATAGAGATCAATACGGAAAATAGAGCACATACCTTCTTTCAGTTTCTGTAAACGTCCACAGTATTTCAAACGTCGTGTTCTCTGGCATGAAGCAACTGGCTTAATACTGACTATTTGAACAGATACGTGTTCATGGACTATTCATACATATCTATGTAAATGTGTGTGTGTGGAACTGTTGATCCGCGCATCACACTAGGAGAACAACAATGGACGTGACGCTGTAACATACATTGCGGCCACTGTAGGCACAAAATTTAACTTTGTAGAATAATACCTTTTCAGACGAATCTGGATTTTTTAAAATGAAAATAAACATAAATTGAATCAGAAGATCTGGGCCTTTAAAGTTACTACAATTTAAATCCAGGCTTAAATACTGTTAAATGTTTTCAAACTAGTTTTAAAGTTTAAATATCAGACAGACAACATAAAATGCGTCCGTTCAACGTGTTTGAAGTTGACAGGTATTCATTCATGTTCCAAGGCTTTCTGTAAAATAATGTACAGCCGCCTCCCCCAGGAACTCATAAAAAAACTAGGTTTCCATTGGAGGAGATCTGCGCTTAACAACAAACAAACATGCAGAGTACGAGAGTATTGGCTAAATTTAAGATATTAAAGTTGTAATATTTCAATGAATTAAATTTCAAAGAAAAAAATCTGTTAGGTGGTTGTGAATTAACTTTGTTTGTTCTAAAGCTGTACAGTGGGCTCCGTGTGTGCTGTACCCACCACAAATATAAAACCGATTTTTAACAATATACATTCTCATAACTTATTGCTGAATCGCAGAGTGAAGAATGGCATTAAATATGTTGGAAAATACACTCTTGCCTGTACGCAACTAACCCATTTTCCCTGATATTGCATTTATTGCACATCACCAAAGACTGAGTTGTTTTCTGAAAAGTCTTCTTCTTATGATAAGTAGAAGGTCCTGTAAGGAAGACATAGAAGGGGGATAAGACAGCCTTTACCCCTCATTACGTATCCAATCATATTCGCCCCTTATACGCACAAGTCTGAAATTACAAAGATGTTTCGTAACATTTATTGAAGAGTTGCGATAAATTTTATTAGGTGATCATCGTACAAAACATCATCTAAACGGCTTGCTAAGTTTTTACTGTAATTGTTAATATAAGACTTTCACATCCTCCCGTAAAAACCCTCAAAACTACAGCAAGTAGGCAGACGAAATGTTTGTTTTCCACTAAACTGTTGGAGAAATAATTAAAAATAACAAACGTTCACAAACTATGTTCTTATGTTAAAAGTATGATTATGTTATACGATATTGACAGAAGGCCGAAAAATATTGCCTGGGGATAGTTTCTGCGCTTTGTCACGAAACGATACGTTGTTGTATTCGGGGTTTTCGAGTCAAATTTACAAAATACTATTATTAAAGGCAATACGGGGAACACAATCCCACTGACAAATAAAACAAGGAACATATTCGTTATTTAAATCTTTTAGCGCAGCTAGTCAATGTCTAATTGAAGAATTTACTAGGATTGGTTATTACCTTATTACCATATTTTCAGTTGAATATTATAAGATTTAACATTCGAGTGTTAATGCAGTTGACCGTGTAATGTTTAATAATTTGGTTCGTGTCGCACATTTGACCCTTCAGGACTTAAGATACGTAGTCTACACGTTTCCTCTATCTTAAATCATTAAGCATTTGAGTTTTCTATGGTGATGTCAGAGGTGCATACTTTGAACATGTGTTAGAGCGGAACTTTGAAAAATGAATGATGGTGGTATGAGGTTTTGCACAACTCTATATGCGTATAAGAACATCTGAGAGCATGCCTGAAGTAGTCGTCATCAATCAATACGCCTAATGACAGCAGTACCAGTTGTGCGAAAAAGAAAGTTAACGTCAAAAACACGTAAATACGTGAACGATATTCCATATTTCTCACTATGTCATAAGTCTACATTTACCAACTCTTAAATGTGTTTTAGAGTTACCTCTGTGACTTGTGGTTGGACGTGATATACTGATTAGGTATCTGGCTGCGAATTGAAGGGTTCCAGGTTCGAGACGTGATACATTCTGAACACGCTCCGTGCTATCAGCTGTGAGCACATTATAAAAGCGACATTCAAACACGTAATTCGGTCCAAAAGTCGAACAAATCTGGCATTGTGTGGGCCTTCCTTCTGGTCAATAGATCAAATTAGGGAGCGCTGTAATATGAACTCCGAAAATCTTTGGTTTGGTCATTCAGCTTTCGTGTACATAAGGTGTTGTTCAGAGTGTAAATTCGAAGCCCTATGATATTAGTTTCCGAATGATAGTCGATAAACAGTCTATTTCTTCCTATTATCTTTCAGCCTGTCTTGATACATACAGTTGTTTGTTTGTTTGTTGAATTTCGCGCAAAACTGCTCGAGATGTATCTGCGCTAGTAGCTTCTAATTTCGAAGTGATAGACTAGAGGGAAGGCAGGCAACTAGTCAACATTATCCACCGCCAACTCTTGGCCTTGTTGGCCGTCTTCTGTGACCACTTTGTTGTAGACCGTGCTGCATTTGTACGTCAATTCCCCTTCAACTTTATTAAAGTTGTACTTATTTCTATTAGTAATTCACTCCCATCGGTGTTAAAGTACCAATTCCTTGTTTATTACTATATCAGTAAGAAATAGGTTTAAAGTAGGTTTTGATTCTTATTGGCAGCCAACTTTCTTCCTTCGTTTCTCTTGGTTTATTCATTCTGTCCCACATCTCCCGTTCTTTTCATTTCCTTCTTAATCACTTTGTATTTTGTATATCTTTCTCCAAGCCACACCAAACACAAGTGTTTTCCTTCTATCGGGCTAAAACATCTCATAATCACAGGGATTTTCGTAACTTCCAAATGCACTGAACTTATAAAGACAGCTACTCTTTCAACAAGTATCTAACCACTTACGGCTGAATGACCAAAAATCGGCTGCTTTCTCACATCTATTAACTCCAACCTATTCTTACACCGTTTGATTGTTACGATGTATCTTCCCTATGGCTAAAAGAAAGGGTAAATTTCCCTAACTATTTCTACAACATTAGAATAACATTTTTGCTATGTTTTACTATGATATTGGAATGACTTTTTTATCTATATTTTGCTATCATATTGTAGTGATTTCTTTGCAAAACACCTCTTGTAAGTTAATGCTGTTTTTCACTACAAAATCTTCATTTAGTAACAAATAAAGTAGCCTATGTTACAATATGCGAACGTGCAGTGTCTTTTCCACAAAACTTACTGCACATCGAAATCATGCATGAATGAGAATTTTTAAAGGTATTTTCAAATAATTGATTAAACTAATATAAGAAAGTAGATTAATATGTTTGCAAATTAAGTTCTTCTTTATTTATAACACCCACATACAGTCATTTGTCAATAACCATCACCTGTAGAAACACGAGTTAAGATATATTATTCGGCTTAACAAAGCGTGAAAGTGAACCTGCGAACAAAATAAATTAGTTCACTGCATGTTGCAAGCAAGTAGGCGTGAAATACAATTTATTTTGTATATGTGGGTGTTACAAGATTGTACAAGTGGGAAGTAATTGATGAGATATCTAGTGAGTCAAAATATATATATTATCCTTGATAAACACTCTTTCTCTCCTAATGCTACTATTCAAAATCAGGCTGGATTGGCTTTGTAGGTTTACATGATGAGGCTTTCAAACAAGGAATGTTTAGACTACAAGTTTCTTCAAACAATTTCTAATATGTTTTTCTTAATGAACGAAAAATGTATATATTATATACTTATTAAGAATAAATAAAAAATCTCTAACACTTTTTAGATATATTTAAGCATTTTTGTGTACAGATGCCTTTATACTAATAAATAATTTTTTATATTAAATATTAAAAATTATATTAATTAAAACTAGTACATAAATATTGCACAAATGTTTATTCATTGCCATAAACAAACCCTTAATACACTTGGCTATAATAGAGTCAATATTATTTTATTTAGTTTCGTTTTGAACCCTTAATACACTTGGCTATAATACAGTTGATATTATTTTATTTAGTTTCGTTTTGAACCCTTAATACACTTGGCTATAATACAGTCGATATTATTTTATTTAGTTTCGTTTTGAACCCTTAATACACTTGGCTATAATACCAGGGGCGTATATTTTTTACACCCGATGGGGGGGGGGTATGATTTTTGCAACCACTTATGTGGACTGTTCAATTTGCAAATTGGTAAACTCTGATTACGTGACCCTGAAAGCTGTAAACATACAGTCACAGAGTAATCTTGTTGCCACGATACTTGCATGTATACTTAGGCCTACTGGCTGATACTTACGAACTATCGCTTAGATCGAAAAGCTTAGAAGCACGCCTATATTAAAGATGTACATTTAGGCTACTGAAAAGCCTACATTTAGGCCTAATTATGTAATTCAATTGGTAAGAATACGAGAATCACAAGAACAAACACACAATTTGTAGGCCTATGATGCAATAAAACAATTCAACAGACCAAACTGTAGGGGGGATGATTTTATGCACCATACCCCCACCTAAAATGAAGGGGGGGATGTATACCCTCCATCCCCTCAGGATATACGCCCCTGTATAATACAGTAAATATTATTTTATTTAGTTTCGTTTTGAACCCTTAATACACTTGGCTATAATACATCCAATATTATTTTATTTAGTTTCATTTTGTAAGTGTATTAATGTAGTTCCTATATCATACTGTGCTATGTTTAAAGCTGACGGAAATACTTTGCGTACGAGGCTAAAAAGGATTGTACCATTTAATTTAGTCTATTGTCAAAAATGACTCATACAGGACAGAACATGGTTAACTCTATCACATGCTAAATTTCTGTCATGTTTTATCATCACCTGAAGTGACTTAGGACTAATATCAACGAAGACGATTAGACTTCTCTAAAGGGTCTCTAATGTCAGGGAGTGTTCTAAACTGCAGTCACGATTCTAGATGAACGATATCTCTTTTCTCTTTTTATTCTAAACAGCTTTACGGACAGATAAGTTTCAATCATCTTTGTCCGTTAGAAACATGGGAGATTGGCAAGGAGTAACTGAAGATATATTTAATAAAACGGTTACAGGTGGATATCTTTGTTCCTTTAGAAACATAGAAGGTTGGAAAGAAATAATTAGAGATCTGTTTGATAAAAGAGTTACAAGTGGATAAATATAGGTTTGTCCGTTAGGAATAAGGGAGAATGGCAGTGAGTACTGGAGATTCATTTCTTAAGAGGGTTAAAGACTGATAATTTGTAAATAATTCTTCCTCTGCATCTTTAAAACGTTTTTGTACTTTTCACTTCCCTGTCTAGTCAAAGCATTTTCTCATGCCATGCACATTAGTATGTTGTTGATTTATGAAACTTCAAAGTGGTACACTTAGAAGAAAAACACGTTATGTTTTACATTTTTGTGCGACCCCCCCGCAGTTTCCTATTTTTCAGACACATTACACTCTTTAGTATACGTATACATACAATTCGCAGACACATTTTTATTAAATTACAATCTTTTCTCTGTTCAAGTCGTTGTTCTACGTGACACAAGTTTATATACTATTCCCGCATTCATTCCAACTTAGCGCAGATAGCCCTCGAGTAGCTTTGCGCGAAATTCAAAACAAATCATTCCAACTTTCATATTACTCTCATGACAGTCTGCACCATGTTTACAGGCATATGCTGAGAGTTCTGCGTTCTCGCTTAACATATATTTCGAGAGTGGAACTTAATGGTATGTATTTGAGTATATTACCTGATGAATATTAAAAAGACGAATAAATTTCAAATTTAAAACTTCTTTTACCTCTTTTTCAGCTTTGTAACTGGTATTAGTGGGTCACTAACTTGTCCCTAACCAGCTGCTGATGGATTATCATAGGTCAGCTTAGAGCGTTTTGGGTTTAAGCACCTAGCTCCTACCCCTTTCTAATCCCCATCTTTCAGTTTGTTGCTTGCATAACAAATTTTCCCCTTCGATATGAAAATTAATTGAAGAGGTGGAATATCCTTAGTGTTTACTATATGTGCTTCTAAACTGGAGGGGTGAGGATATCCTTAAATATTATTATGTGTGCTATTTAATTGGAGAGATGGGAATATCTCCAACGTTTATTGTGTGTGCTGTTTAATTGGAGAGATGGGAATATCCCTAGTGTTTATTGTGTATATTATTTAATTGGAGAGATCGAAATATCTCTAGCGTTTATTGTGTGTGTTATTTAATTGGAGAGTTGGGAATATTCCTACTTCTTATTGTGTGCTATCTGACTGAAGAGATAGAATATTCTCAATACTTACTGTATGTGCTGTTTCTGGTTATTTTACTCTCAGATTAAAGGTTTAGAAATTGATGTGCATTTGATCTAATGTTTTTGTTCTGTTCTTGTCTTGCACAACATGTGGTTATAATTGAATCAATGTGTCAGTCTCTGGAAACATTAAAGTTCTTCGACTATCTAGAATTATTTTTATTTGTTGTTGTTTTTTTTTGTGTGTGACAATTACCTAATCACTTCGTTAGTTAAAAATATTTTATTTTGTTTGTCCATGTGTACTGAAGCAAGTAGACGAAATTTGTGACAAGAAAAGGTTGATTCTAGAGATAACAGTTAAAATGAAACTGTTAAACAACTTTAAAGCTTGCACACACAAAGAGCTAATTGAGTGCACAAATACGTGTTTTTCAATATTAATGTTTTATTTTACCATTTTGTTGATCCTTGTTCATGTTAAAATTTACTGCACTTTACTTCCTTGGTTCTAAACATTTTTAATACAACTATCAGAAACCCCCTGGGTTCAATTCTGAAAACATTAGAGGACGGAACAACAAACGTTCATGATAAGTTACTAGACTCCTGAGGTTTATCCATTTACACCTGGGGGGTTTCTAAGTAAATGTTCACAGTGGCAATTCGCCACCCTTAACCAATTAAGTAATGAACGCACAGTTGTTTCCTCGTTTATGTCTTGTTATAGTCCGCCATTCCAAACACTACTCAACTTAATATGAGTACCCACTCAAAATCGTGTATTTCCATATAGAAATTCGTGTAAAAATAAATGTTTGTTTGTAGTTGAGATCTCGCTTGTTTGTAATGGGAAATGCACTATGTGAACTGTATTATTAAGAAAGGCAAAATATCAAAGACCCTGATTTTGTAAATTACCCTTAAAAGTTGATTAAAGAGATAGCGTTTTTGTAATATTCCAGTTATCTCGTGCATTATTTAAACGATTTGATTAACTAATCGTGAAGTGAGCACTGAGTTGTATGTAGAAAGAAAAAACGAGTTTCAATTTAACGTTATGCCTAAGATTCATTCACATAAATAGTCCGAAGAACACAATGCAGAATAGATATTATAGATCATTATATTCCACGTTACATATGTGTAACTTTGGTCGCATTAAGAATTTATTTTGAATTGCTTTTGCGCACTTTATACGTCGAATTCACTATTCGTTTATAACACTAATAATTCAAGCGGAGAAACCGAAGAATAGGCTACAAGGATTTAACAAAAAAATAGATTACTTCCTATAAATTTAAATTATAAATATTTTCATTAAAGTAATATATACACTTAAATTTATAGCTATCATTTTTATGAATACACGAACATGAATGAGCTCTCCACCATAATTAATGCTAACCAGATGTAATGTAATTTTAGGTTTACTAAGGTAAAAAAATACGTGTTTTTGTAAATCAAGAAAAATGAGTGACTCCCCTCTCCCCCAAAGAGAGACTAAAACACAATAATGCGTTTGTTTGAAGTTAAGCAGAAAGCAATACAATGGTCTATTTGTGCTCTGCCTGCCACGGATGTTGAAACCCAGATTCCAGCGTTGTAAATCCGCAGACATATCGTTGTGCCACTGGAGGGACCGCAATAATGTACTACATATATTATTATCTACTTAAATCGATCCGGCATGACCAGGTGGGTTAAGACATTCGATTCGTTATCTGAGGGTCGCGGGTTCAGATCTCCGTCACACCAAACATGCTCACCCTTTCAGCCGTGGGGGCGTTATAATGTGATGGTCGTTGGTAAAAGGGTAGCCCAAGAGTTGACGGTGGGTGATGATGACTAGCTGCCTTCCCTCTAGTGTTATACAACTAAATTAGGGACGGCTAGCGCAGATAACTCTCGTGTAGCTTTGCGCGAATTTCATAATACAAACAAACAAACTTTACCAACATGGCCTAAAATAATTAACACGATACAGGACGTTAAATCTCGTGAACTTCAGAGTCACTTCAGTTGAATGAGAAAGTGTATTCAGTGAGATGATAAACAAAAGTCCAGTCAGCTGCAAAGGATTACACATTGTCTACCTATTAATTATAGCTTGCAAACAGGAAATCGTCAACCTTCTTGCTTAGTTTTTTTGAGGGGACAATGTTTTTAAGCACAAAGCTACACAATAAACTATCTACTCTCTGTGCTCTTCTCACCACGGGCATCGAAACTCGATTTATCGCTGAGATGCTGTGTAGCATCATTACTGATCCAAGTGCTATACTATATATATATATATATAGATGTAATTTAAGAAGACACGTACAAGATGTTGACATTGATTCTCACATCTTTAATGGAGTAAAGTTTTTAAAAATTAACAATAGAAACCTGGATATTTGACGATCTTCATGATTTTAAACTTTTTTTTAAAAAAACTTGTTTGTTTGTTGAATTTCGCACAAATCTATCCAGGTTAATATCTGCGATAGCTTTCCCTAATTTAGAAGTGATAGACTAGAAAGAAGGTCGCTAGTTAACAATATCCACGCCAACTCTTGGTTTACTGTAATAGAATACCGGAGTAAACCGTAACGTTATAACACCCCCACGGCTGAAAGAGCGCGCATATTCGAACCCGTAATCTGTAGATTGCAAGTGGAACGCCCTGGCTTTATATACCAGACTTTATATAACAAAAGATAAACAAATAAGAAGATAACTGGAATATCTATCAACTGGCTTTTTATTAGTTTGTTTTTTTGTTTTTGAATTTCGCGCAAAGTTACACGAGGTCTAGCTGCACTAGCCGTCCCTAGTTTAACAGTGTAAGACTAAAGGGATGGGAGTGAGTCATCACCACTCACCGCCAACTCTTGGGCTACCCTTTTACCAATGAATAGTGGGATTGACCGTCACATTATAACGCTCCCATGGCTGAAAGGGCGAGCATGTTTGGTGCAACAGGGATTCGAACCCGCAACCTTCAGAATACGAGTCGAACGCCTTAACACAACTGGCCATGCCGGGCCTTTTATTTAGTAAATGGATAAGCTGTTGTACATATCTATGTGATATTTTTTTACATGAAAAATAATTATTTACTGCCAAACCTCTTTTAAAGAATTGTTAATAATGACTAGAATATGAAATCATCCACCGTGTAGACCTATAACATACACATTTGGTCGTTAAAATGTATACCTTACAGACAATTTATCCATGCTTAGTCTTACTGATAGAAGTATCTAAAACAGTAAGAAAACTGGGTAATATTGAAAAGGACTTTTTAGTGAAATATAAGACTATAAGATTTGGATTTTTTGTGGAGGCAAATTATAACAATTTAACTTAACATTTTGGCCCACCAGATTTTTTTTTTTTTTTCGAACACGGAGAATCATCGTATCGTTTACCCGTAAACTGAAGTAATATAACCCTTGAAAATCACCAAGTTAATTATAATGCATAGAAAAACTAAATGATTAAGTTCTTGAAGCCAGAGTTAAGTCTAGCAAAGGCTCTTTCGTAAACCCTGTCAAGTTTCTGTGTGTAAGAGTAGTCATCAATAAACAGTGACTATTAATTAACTCAGAGATCTCTCTTCTCATAAAATATTTATAGGAAAAGCTTTTGTTTGTTTTAGAGCAAAGCCACATTAAGTTATCTACTGTGCCCACCAAGGACAATCGAACCAAGAATTTGAGCGCTGTCTCATCGGGGGATTCTATGCAAAGCATTTTATGTAGGCCAAAAGCAAAAAAATGTAAAATATTTGAGTGGATTGATGGTTTTTGACACATCTTTGTTTTCATAATTTAACAGACGTCTTCACTTCATAAAATTACGTTGTTTTACATCATAGGTTGACAATACGTTCCCGATTTCCTGTAGCTGGGAGAAAATTTTCCCGAAAATGTCCCAATTCGAATCATTTAACTGCCTCAAATTATTCTACATTTCATTGCTTTTATGTATTGTGAAGTTTGAAACAGAAATTAATTATGAATAAGCATTCAGTTTGGTATTATTAGTTTAAGTATATCAATAACATGTGACGACTCTGGTGAAGTCACCATAACTACAACTTTGAAAATGTCATAGAACAATTTTCTTTTCTGTTGTTTTTGTTTTTTTATAACAACAAAAAACTAAAATAGATGCTTTCATCAGAGAAATAATCTGTACCTAATACAAAAGATTCTATAGAACTGTCTGTGTTTAGAATTATAGTGGCTACACGTAGACCCTCTCAGAGGTTCAGAGAGGTTAGAGCCACTTCTATCTTTTGAGGACCCTGGCTATAATACAAATAAAAATGATGAATGGTTCTCTTTCAATGAGCCCGATATGGTCAGGTGGGCTAAGGCGTTCGACTCATAATCTAAGGGTCGCAGGTTTGAATCCCCGTCGCACCAAAGATGCTTGTCCTTTCAACCGTGAGAGCCTTATAATGTGACGGTCAATCCCACTGTTCGTTGATTAAAAAAAATAGCCCGAGAGTTGGCGGTGCTTGATGATGACTAGCTGCTTTTCTTCTAGTCTTATACTACTAAATTATGGACGGCTAGCGCAGATAGCTCTCATGTAGCTTTGCGCGAAATTAAAAAAAAAATTATATTACAACATTAGTTACTAATTTCATATTCCTTCTTTGTATTTAATATTTATTTCCTTGCAGCTCAGAAAGTTTTTAAAATGAACTGTTAGTGATCCTGTTAGAATGACCAGAAGTTGAAAGCTGAAACTTTAATTAATCTGACGTTAGCTTTATAAACATAAAGGTATCCCCTGTAGCACAGTGGTGAGTTTGTAGACAAACTAAAAGCCAGGGGTTTCGTTTTCCCGTGGTGGACACAGCAAATAGCCTAATGTGGTTTTGTTCTACAGCAAACAAACGAGCTATAAATACTTTATAAAAAAAATTGTACTCTACATCTAAGTCCTTTTATGTCTTAACATTATTAAAAACGAAAATAAGGTTTTATTAAAACCGTCAATCATTGTATTCAGCGACAGTAAGTAACGTTTTTATATTTATTTCTCATCTTTCAAATGTAAGAATCTGGTCCTTATAACTTACGAAAATTTAAATACAACATTTCCACATGATATCATAGGCATCCGAGAGTTGTGTAAAACCTCGTTACAGACATCCGAAGTATGTGTCATTTTTGTTTAAATTAAACCACGAGTTTTATTGTCAGCTCTTGACCAAATATTTTGGGAAATATTCATATATCTGAATATGAATAGTTTCATTTTATTACATGAAAGTAAGTCCTATTGAAACTTGGTATAGTACGCGTAAGAAATGTCTTTTTGTTAGAGAATGGCAAATATCCAAAAAAGGATAAAAGTATTATTCTGTTACCATGACTACCATGACGCGTGGCGAACGCGACTTTACGTCATTTCACAAAACTGTGGTAGATGTGAAATTTAAAGAAAAAGTAGAGATAAAAACGTTGAAATTGCGACTTGTAAAGTAAACTGTACCAAAGAACAAGTTATCAAAATGATTGCACCAATAAAAATTGCCAAACTCCTGATGAAATATGTTTTTGACATGAAAAGACCCAACTTTTATTACAACAAAAAATGATGTGTAGCTAACGGAGGGGGGGGGGATCTTTTTAAAATTAATAAATTTTCAAATAAATTGTGTTTGTTTGTTTTAGAATTTCGCGCAAAGCTACACGAGGATTTATTTTGCACTTCGCGAAAAGCTACACAATTATTATTTGCGCTAGCCGTCTCTAATTTAGTAGTTTCTCTGTTTCTTTTGAATTTCACGCGAAGCTACTCGAGGGCTATCTGCGCTAGCCGTCCCTAATACAGCAGTGTAAGACTAGAAGAAAAGCAGCTAGTCATCATCACCCACTGTCAACTTTTGGGCTACTCTTTTACTAACGAATAGCGAGAGTGAACGTAACATTATAACGCCCCCACGGCTGAAAGGGGGAGCATATTTGGTGCGACGGGGATTCGAACCCGCGACCCTCATATTACGAGTCGAACCCCTTAACCCACGTGGCCATACCGGGCCTATCAGATGCAACTGTACGAATACACGTTAATTTGTTTTTTGTATGTTTTGTCTCTGTTAAAGAACTTGTAATATCACTTAGACAAATTAATTAAATATTATAAATACTATATTATTTCACTCTTTTAATAAAATTGTTGTACCGTAATTAATGTTTCACTTACTGAAATATAAACTATACAATTTGAAGAAATGTTGAAATAGAGAGATCAAATGTAAAAAAAAAAAAAAAACTTTATGAGCAAAATAATATAGTATAACGAATATGATAGAGTTGAATTTGGAACTTTCGAAAAGTATTTTCCTATAAATGGATTGTTTCATTATATGTGTATGTTCCATAATACATGAAATGAATTATGAGGCAGCTGCATCTCGCTAATACGGCGGTATGTTTCCAGATTTACAACGCTAAAATTAGTGGTTTGATTCTCCTCAATAGGCTCAGCCAGTGAGGGAGTGGCAAATAATAAAGAATTGGAAGATTTTACCCTTGAAGCACCACACAAAACTTCATATTATCTAATTTTTCAGAATGTAATATTTTATTTTAATAATGTTCTCACAACCTATTCAGTTTTTTTTGTATTTTTTCAGTGCAATATATTAATACATTTATTTTTCTTTGCTAAATTTCCAGTCTTAAAAATTTCACTCATTTTTTTCCATCTTCGTCGTTCTCTCATCAGACAATTCTTCATTTAATATCTTGAAATTCTAATTCACATAAATGTATTATTTGTTTAAGTTTAGAATTTTCCCTTTTATTTTTTAATGTTCGTTTTTAGATAACACAAATATTTTAATTTTTTGTTCGCTTATTAATTTATATTAATAACTTCTTAAAGACTGTAAGGCTCTCATTTGCACCATTTTTTTTTAATTTCAGCAGCCATACGAGATGTCAATTTTAGATGTCACTAATACTGTTGAAGTACATTTTCGACCTCTTCCTCCCGAGTGCAGTGAGTGCTTTTCGTTTCTGTTTTAAATTTACCACTAACAATCACAGATACCTACTATAGAAGAATCTTTCGTCCAACAACACACAGTATACATTTTATTGCGTGTAATTTCCAAATTCCTCTTCCATGAACAAACTCGTTAAATCGAAGTTTCAGAAAAACTGATAACTGATTTTGTTTTAGTAAAATAAAACCGTTTAATAAAATATAATTGTAGCACTGTAAATAATATATATATATATATAATTATTTTTAAAATACCTTAATGTGAAGTAAACCTTTCCCAAAAATTTTAAAAAGATTTTAAATGTTATGTGATTTCTAAACTAGACATACGAAGTCAAATGTTTTGAGGATTACGCATTTTTTATTTCATATCAATAATGGATGGTTCAACAGTTAAAAATTAATTCCCAAGATATACATTTACCAATAAACACAAATATCTAATACCAAGAAGAGCAACATGGTTTTTTTTGCTTTGTTTTTGGTAAGGTTACTTTACACGGACAAAGTTAATAAGCTCAGTTGTAAATACAAACTTTGGAATTATGTGGACAGCTTAAGCCAACGTGCATTGTAAATGACTGCTATAATTCTGACAGGTTTAGTTTTTCAAATAAATTCAAAAGTAAAAATTCTATATGGGCAGCATCTGTAAGGATATACAAACGGCGATAAAAACATAACATGAATGATATTAAAGGATCTAAGCATTACAATAAAGTACATGAATAACGTCTATGTAAAAGATTAACAAATTACAATAGAACATTACATGAATAACTTCAAAGTCATTTATGAATTACAATATAAAAAGAACATAAATAGCATCTATATGAAAAAATTAATAAATTACAACAGAAAAATAACATGTGAAAGAGTCTATGAATTACAATAAAGAACATAACATGGTTAGGATCTGCGTGAAGAGGTCCATGTACAACAATAAGGTACATGAAACGATGTGTATTCTTTTCCATAAATGTTAAAAATACACTTAGTTCAATGAAAAACACAAAATGAATACGTTTCAAAACAATTCTTCCAACATGTTAAGTCACTAGAATACTGCCATAAAATAAACATTTCAATACCTCATAATATGGGTTATATGCATTTCACAAGTTGCAACAAACTATCAGATTAGCACAACAATATTAACAACTAGATATAAAGAATTTTTTATATCCTTCTTAGTTAGCTTTAGTATCAATGGAATTGAAATATGCACATGTGTGTGTGTGTGTGTGTGTGCATACAGTTATTTTTTTTTATACAATATGCTAAGGGTACGAAAAGGTGCTGAACCTAATATGAAAAATATACGACAGTTTGGGCATAACTACACAGTACATTATAAGATTTAGATAGAAGCCCTTTTATGTAGTTGCTGTACTTACGCAGATAACCATGTAACCCTTACTTTCTGATTATTCCATATATATATATAACCTTTTCTTCAAATAAGTAATACAGTTTCAAAAATACCATACTTGAAAGGGAATTTAAAAATATCAGCCATTGGTTTTCATGACTTGTTCCAAAAATGGTGGATAAACAGAAACAATAGATTCCAGTAGAAAGTTATGTTAACTTGTATGATTTTAAGTTTAATTTTTGGCACCTTAAAACTATGCACTGGTAGAGTCATTGGTTCAAATATACATTTATTATATTAAATCTGTTCTAATAAATTACATTAATATCTTTCATTAGAATAACTTTTAATTTGTAATTTACATTTCTCTAATTTTTCATCAATAAAGTTTTTTTTGTTTCAGAGAATTATTTGGAAATTTATTTATAACTGTCATCTCAGAATGGATTGAAATTAGTCATACATAAAAAACAAGAATGTCTGTCATAAAAGATGCGTAATAAATGTATTCTGTACTGTACATTTATGGTCCTTTCAGTCAAGCTTGCTAACTACATGTAGGAGTCACTATCTCACTTGTTTAATCTTGGATATATTAAATTTCAAATATAGAATTACACCTACTTCTTAACAAAGCTCTTAGCTTCTAAGAAACCTTTCCAATTCACTCTATCACCTGTTTTATCTTGATTATGTTACTTTTGGAACACTTAAATTACTCCTATTTCCTGCTAAACTACTCCATCTGCTAAAAAACTTCCCAATTCACCATCTTACTTATTTTATCATTGAATATGTTATTTTTGTAAATGCTGAAATTACTCTTATTTACTCTTACGCATAAAAGATGCGTAATAAATGTATTCCGTACTGTACATTTATGGTCCTTTCAGTCAAGCTTGCTAACTACATGTAGGAGTCACTATCTCACTTGTTTAATCTTGGATATATTAAATTTCAAATATAGAATTACACCTACTTCTTAACAAAGCTCTTAGCTTCTAAGAAACCTTTCCAATTCACTCTATCACCTGTTTTATCTTGATTATGTTACTTTTGGAACACTTAAATTACTCCTATTTCCTGCTAAACTACTCCATCTGCTAAAAAACTTCCCAATTCACCATCTTACTTATTTTATCATTGAATATGTTATTTTTGTAAATGCTGAAATTACTCTTATTTCCTGAGAAACTACTCCATCTGTTAAGGAAACTTCACAATTCACTACAGGCAAACGAGATTGTACCTCACATCTTGAATAATTAAACAGCACCTTTTATTACCTACTACAAAAGTAGGAGCATGCACTTGACACATTAAAAAATCAAAAACATCTAACTCAATCATATCACATAGGTATCTTAATTAACACTTCGTATCTTTAATGATAAACACATAAATTACCAAAATTATCCAAATCAGAAATGTAAGGGGAAAATATATTTCTTGGCATGTCTCAAGCCTCACAAGTAGGTCACTGGAAAATTTTCCTTTTTTGAAACTACAGAGAAAATTGTAGTTTCATAAACAAAATTACAATTCAATATACGTAAACAACTTATATTTCACTAATAATAAAAATAAATTTATATAGCTATCTGTAAAATTTAAATTGAGAAATTTATTACTTTGAGAACGAGGACACAGGTTTTTACCACGCAAGTTGTAATGATCCTGGTAATGAATTTCAAGTTATTCACATGCTTTAAAGTGCTACAAAACCTATACTGGATAATTATGGTAATATTATGACTACATTATCAATCATTTTAAGACAATATTTTTGGTTAAAAATTAAAAGTTTATCTTCAAATTTACAAGTTTTTGAATTCATCTTGGTCAATTTTGAGCAAAAATAAATGAAATAAATGATGAGGGTCAAAAATTAGGATTTTTTAAAACAATTTTGAAAGTCTCACAGAAAGTCTTGATGTATACAAAATCCTGGAAGGAAACACCTGAGGGTAAATGGAAGATAATTTGAATATAGAATTAATCTAATACTTTTAGTATGAGTTAACTATTAACACAATCACAGATTTGATGAGCTAGACCATAAATTATCAATCAAACAAACTATTTGGACCAATAATTCAAACAAACAAGTGTAAGTTGTGGTAATTAGATGTTTATGTTTCTAGAAGAAAAAATTAACTTCTGAATTAATGCAATCACTGAATAAATAAACAATGGAAAGATATTAAAATGAAACACAAATTAACAACAACCATGCATACATATACTGTAATATGATCAATACAATCACGAGAAGTATTATCACTACAAAAACTTGTATCAAACCATATCTATTCAAAAAGATAGTAGCAATTGCATGACACAAACGTAAGGAATGTAGAAATAACTATATATATGATATATACAGGCTTAACTCCATGTGCAAAATGTGAATATCATATACAGGTTAACACTTTTTCCTAAAATGCCCATAGTAACATACATAAATAAAAAATTCCACCACTTAAGTTCAGACTATAATTACATATACAATTACATTTGGATATTAAAATCCTTTAAGAATCATGCAACAAATTACTGATTCTTTAGCAAAAGTTTTAAAACACCAAATGAGTGATATTTTTCTAACAGAAGCACCAAGAGGTAAAAAATTCTACTGATTCAATGCCTTTAAAATAGCACCTTATCTTATAGACATTATCTTCATTATATATATAAATATAATGTGTAAATGTGCTTAAAAAAATTAAAAACTCTGGGTGTTAAACAAATGTAATTTCATGTAAATGTTGCACACAAAAACAAAACCCAATAATTCCCAAGGTGCAACCACTTTAGTTGGCAATGGATCCAAATAAGTTACTATAACACAAATGTATTATTGTGCACTAGATTAAACAATTCAAAACTATTCACACAAGATTAATTATCAACTAACTTTCTCACAAAGAAGTGCATTGTGAAATGTTCACAAAGTTATGAAACAAACAAAATTAAATTAAAATGCAATGCATATGAAAAAAAAACAACCAATCAGCCATTGTTTACTTTACTCAACAAAGTACAAAAATGAAACAAACATAAATGTAAGAGTTAACTAGGAGCAGCTATTTACCTCCACCTCTTCTTTATACAGGTAAATTGATATATAACAACATTCTAGGCTTATTTTGTAATTGAAAAATAAAATAAAGAATATTAAACAGAAGAACAAGCACCTTAAAATAATGAAAGCCCTGAAAGTGCACCACTCAAGCCAAATCCTGTTAAGTACAGCAGAAACTAAATACTTAGAATTAGGTTTGATACCTAAAACAAAAAAAAGGTAATATTGTGCCTTTGGCAATTATTTATTATAAACTATTTTGTATGTAAGAAATTACTCATCCTTAAATGAACATGAACAATAATTTACATGGTAGTAAACTTTCTCTGCTACCCCACTGTATGCAATAACTCACTCCTAGACCTAAGTAATAACATAAATTACTAAAGAAAACCATTGTTAGTGACTGTAAGTAATAACACAAGTTAGTAAAGAGAACCTTTATTGGCAAATGTAAGCAAGATACACTTTCTGCTTATTATTACCAAATGCACACACAGTTAAACTTTTACTCCAATTAACTTAAGTTTCTTGTAAATACTATAGCTGCGAGTATAGAACATTTGTTTCAACACACCAAATTTGACTGAGATTATAAGATAAGAAAATATATCATCCCCAATTTACCTAGTTTGAACAGCATATGCTAGAAACAGTTACATTAATGCTAGCATACAGGTAAAGCATTGGTACTTGGTTCAACCATTTAAATATCCTTTGGCATTACCAAAAACTGAAAAACTTGTGTCTCATACTGTGAAAGTTATGAACAAAGTTCCTAAAAAATAAACATTATATCCAGCCTCCAATAAAACAAGATGGTGCACAATAAGCACAGTCTCCAATGAATCAAGTTAGTGTACAATAAACATTACATCCAGCCTATAATGAATCTAGTGGTATACAATAAGCATTATATCCAATTTCCAATGAATCAAGTTGGTGTACAATAAGCATTACATCCAGTCTCCAATAAACCAAGTTGGTGTACTACAAGCATTTATATCCAATCTCCAATTAACCAAGTTGGTGTACAACAAGCATTATATCTGGTTCCCAATAAACTAAATTGGTGTATATAACCATTACCCTCAATTTCTAATGTACCATGTTCATATACAATAAGCATTATATTCACTATCTAGTGAGTGATTACTATATTTGATCTATAATTAACCAAGTTGACATACAATAAACATAATAACCAGCCTCTAAAGGCTGATGAGTCTAGGCATTATAAGAAGCTCACTATCAAGCAGTTATGATAAGAGCACATAACAAACTTTTACAGATTTTTAAAGCATGAATTAGAAGTTTCTGTAAAATCTCAGCTAGCTTGAACAAATAATTAGTTAGCCAGTCTACTCTGGCTATTCAATCAAACCAACCCAGCACTTAGTATGGTAACTGAAAAACAGCCTACATAAAAAACAAGAAAACAAAGTTTTAACAATTCAATTACAAAGAACAAGTAGGTCATCATTACAACTTTTACCATCAGGAAAGATAGATTTCTAACATTTTAAAATGTCACAACCCTTTGTTTCAGCAGCTTTGTAAGCAAGGCAAAATAATTTTAAGTCCTAAAGCGCATCACTAAACTACAGTGACTTCTATAACAACTAGGTTGTGTTTGTCTACAACAGAACTTCACCACACTAGCTTTCCTTGGCTGGGAATAGTGGAGTCCACTACGGAATTTTTAGGTGTTGTGAGCTATTTGGTTCACCATAGTATACCAAAGATATACAGTTACCAAAAGATCTACACTGGAAAGTTACACTGAAGCTATGTTACTAAATAGTAGTATTGCTATTAATTTGGATACACAGCTAGAAATAACTGGAAAGGGTCATTGAGAAACCATTGTGATATCATTTTTGTGTGTTCACTTCTTGGTTAGACAAAAATGTTTCCAATGAGAGTCCATCATAAATATCTTGTAGCATTTGAAGGGAACTTCTTTTAGTTAACTCTTCAAATTGAAGTTTTCCCAGAACCACAAAACTACATTTACACAAGGATATTCACTCCACTAGAAAATGTGAATAAAATAATTATCACAGTATGATAATGGATAGCAATGTGACTAAAAAGGTTTTATCTGGCACCAAAAACAGTGGTTTGCTGTAACTGTTCAAACAGCAGACATCTGTGGTAATGGTGTAGTTTGGTCAATTTATAGAAATTATTTAATTCAAGAGAAGCCACTTGGTCTTGTACATTTGAATACCAAATCCTTAACATTACTTAGTTATAACAAAGATGTTCTGATCCAAACTCACTACATGCAGAGGCCAAAGCTAATAATGATACTGCAAGTATTACTGATGTGCATAAATGCTAAAGCTCTTGTTAAAGAGAAAAAAAGATCATTGTATTTATATTGCTCAGGTTACAATCTAAACCTTTGTCTACAGGACATTAAAATAGTGTAAATTGTTAATAATGGCACAGCTTTTATTTACGAGTTAATATAAGTAATACAATTTCACCAAAAAACGACTTAACGTTTATGAAAGATGATTAGTAATAAATGCTTCTGTTAACAGCATCTTTATGAACTACAAAGTTCTAATAGCACTCCAAATGAAATCGGTAAGAATTGAAATTATTATACAGCTAAAATTAATGGTTTGTTCGACAAGCTGGACATTTTTTCTTTTTTAACTTCTGGGGTCGAAGATTACTTAACTAGCATTTTCTCTTGCAGAGAACTTTTCTTCAAATCAAACAAATGTGACAATTCAGAAGGAATTCTGTGGAAATGACTTATTGATATCTCACTTAAAGGCTCTTAGGACAGTAGAACAATTTAAAGTTGTTTTTTTTACTAAGCAATTTCAAGAACTTCATTGGTATAGAAAACAGTTCAGATTAGGTGAGTGTAGCTGTAGTTGTTAACTTAGAAAACTTAAACTGCCAGAAATGGAAACTTAAGAAAAAAAATGACATCTTGATCAGCCAGATACCAATACTGTCAAAACCTCAAAATCATATTACCTACTGATCAGCCAGATACCAATACTGTCAAAACCTCATAACCATACTACCTACTGATCAGCCAGATACCAATACTGTCAAAACCTCATAACCATACTACCTACTGATCAGCCAGATACCAATACTGTCAAAACCTCATAACCATACTACCTACTGATCAGCCAGATACCAATACTGTCAAAACCTCATAACCATACTACCAACTAAAAGATATTTTTAAAATATTGGAGGATAATTTTGATTTCTCTTCTTTTCATGTCCAACTTTCAATGATTCCTAGTTTGATAAAACTGTATTTGTTACTAATGTGTTAATTAAAAAAAGAAAAGTGACTTCACTATTTATAGTGTCCATACCAGGGAATAAATATATGTTACTACTATTTTTCAGAAATAGCTGTAACAAGTGTTAATAAACTTCAAAGTTGTTAGTGTAAATGCAATAAACCAGCATTTAATAAGTTTTTGTAACCATATTTTGGTGCCTCAGTTTTCTTTCTCATAAGTAACACTAAAGATGTAGAGTCAAAATGCACTTGGGGTTTAATAAAAATACTACCTGTAACCAGTTTAAGGCAACACTTATTCCCCATCTCATAAATACCACCTTTCACAGTTATAATGCCAAGAACTTTAAATAGCAGCCAGCTACAACGGAAAGTTGAATAATAATATAATTACAGGCATATACGGAAACATGAGAGAAATAAATGCTTGAAAACCTTATGTAATGTGAAAAAAAATGACTGTTTATGGCATAATATTAAGTAGCTTAACAGCCCAACTTCACTAAGTGTACATGCATGATGAAGCCATAGGGCCTAAAAGAGTGTGTTCCATTTCGCATTTTCCTTGGAATATTCTATATTATTTCCAAGAAACAGTTGACAGAAAACTACATTACACTCACTAACTGTCACTTAGTTTCTAAACTAGCTAGATGGCTGAACACTTTATAAAATCTGTCTTTGGAAATCCATGTAAGACTACTATCTTTAATGTTTTTGTTAGTTTTTTTAACTGGTATACATTCATTTGTATACTTACTTCTAATTTTCACTTAAACTAATTACACAATAACAGCTTTGTGTTTTGCAGTGATTATCACTTGCTCTTCATACCTTGCATTTTCCCTCTGTCAACCACTCTTATCTAGTTGGTTATGTAATAATACATCATCTCCAACTTAAAAATAACATATTTCATTCAAATCAATCCCTTGTAACAACTAACTCACTAAATGTATCCTAATATAAACCCTCAACCTGATAGGAAGTTTTACATTTTACACAAACATGAAATACCATAATTCATTTGCCTGTAAAAATTAAATTAACTTTAAAATTTATCTATCTTCATGGCATTTTGATCTTTCATCTCTAATCCTCAAAACTCAGGCATCTCATACTGTTCAAATTTTTTCTCTCTCTTTCTAGCTGACAGAATAAAATTACATAACTACATCCTAAAAATAAGTAGGAATTCCACTTTCTAATGATGTATCAAGTAAATTGTCTAAGTAATCGAAAATATAAATCTACTTTCAAAAGGAAATTTAGAAAAGATAAATCCAGCATCTAGTTTGAGAAAGTTTGGAAGCCATTTTTCTCCATTATGAATGCAGTCAAAAATCAAGTAATGAGGATGTAATAACTCCATGTACCTCCACATTCCCTCTGAATGTAGCCATTAGTTACTACCCCAATTACAGTTGTAATATGCATGTAATTTCAATTCAATACAGATTGTAAATATATATATAAATTGGAATTCTGTTCTGAATCTTTCCTGAACTTTGTGTAAACCATTGAACACTCCAACTCTAAAAATGTTCTTAACTTACAACTTCTGAGCAAGTTATGATCTCTTAGCTTCCCAAGCCATAAACGCCCATGTGAAACTTCTACGCCATCAATCATTTCTAAATGTAAGCTTTCTTGCACAATTTCTGTTCCACTTATTTCTTATACCCTTACACTACAAAATTACAAAAACTAAATATAATTAATGTATATATGAAGATATTCCAACAAAGTATACTGCATCACCAATGTTATTAAGAAAGTTCTAAAAATGCAAGAAACTCCTATACCACACATATATCCTATATCACACATTCCCCAACTATATATTCTTATACATACAGCTATTACCTGTAGTGATAAACTGAATAAATCACATTTGATAAATTTCACTAAGTATATTTAGCACTGGGTCTAACAGCTAGGACTAGACAAAATCCTATTGGCCCTAATACAATATTATGAAAAAATGGATACCTACTAATATTGTACAAAAAGAAAAAATCAACTTAGTAAGGTAAAAACACTTACTGTAGTAAAACTTGTGAAACTTCATATTCAGTTTTGATATGAAACTACTAAATCATGGATTCACTTCCCTTGCAGTGAGAAAATATTAAATAAACTTTACTGCATCATAATCTATATGTAAGTAAAGCAGCTGCACTAGTTCATAAAAATTCTGTTGCTATATTATATATTCCTAAAAGTAAAGTTTAAACTCTGATGGTAATATTAATTTTATTTGAATATTTGTAAAATTCATATTCCTTTACTAGAAATAATAATATTCAGCTGCATTTAGTATAAAAAAATTTAGTAAATATTAACACATAAAAAGCTTTAAGAATTGAAACGAAAACACTTTTAGATCAATATAAAATACATAGCGCCAAAATTTGATTTAAACCTAAAATGACAAAGAAAGTAAATGTATGAAATAACAAATATCTGCTCAAATCAATAATATTGCATTTTTCACTGGAGTAACGCGTATTCATAGTGACCACATAAACCTTTATTAGATAAATCATCTACAATTTTTCTACCAAAAGAAACAGTCTTAATTTTGACTCAACAGCTTATGATTAAAATACCACAGCATAACCAAACAAGATTCTGTTGTTCAGCTAACGGTGTTAGTTGGATAAACAAATGTATAAACCAGATGGCAAGGTATGCATTAAAAAAAAATACTCAAATTTATTATTAATTTCCTTATTTTTACAACTGTACAATGTAAAAAAAAAAAGAGAGAAGCATAATAAATTGGAACAAATATTTAATATTTTACAAGCTGTAAAGGAAGTGATGCAAGACTCATTAACACTTTTTGCTAGGTCTTAAAAGTTCAATTAGCATTTATTCTCCTTGAGATTCAGTTTTCACAGCAATAAAACTACATGTGAAATTACTTTTAATAAAATTTACCTTCAAAATAAAAAGTACTCTACTTGGCAACTCTTTTCACCATAGTGAAGTATTTTTAGCAATAGCTGTAGAGCCACAAAACCATTTTTAAATTTATTTCTTCTGCAAGTGTTATTGTGTTAAGTTAAAACCATCAAAAACACGGTCTTTATTTGAGGTATTTAATCATCCATTTCTTCCATGCGGCAATGAATGGCAGTCTCTACAACTTCAAGACTCGCATAATCCAACTCTTTAATTAAGCACAGAACTGCTGACAGGATATTGGCATTCTGCTAAAAAATCCAAAACACAAATTGTGTCTTAGCAACAAGGTAGTTATTTTTCCAGTATCATTACATATATTCAACAACGTCCAAAACAAAACTAGTTTAAAAAGCTATGAAACATGCTACTGATTCTATACAAAATACACATATAAATGTATAATACATATACGTAAATAATTTACCAAGTAGCAATCTAGTCTGTTTACTCAGTCAGAGGAAGAAAATCTGAATTGGAAAGTTCCATATATGATTAAAATTTCCAAATGTAAAACAGCATTGTACATGTATTACCCAAAAAAAGTTCAGTAGCAAAACCAACACCACAATTTTGCACAAAAAAAGAAATTAAAATATAAAATACAAATACAAAATTATATGCAAACAAAAATCTTAATGCTATGGAAAAGTTATAATGAGAAATTGTTTTGATCCATGAAACTTGCACAACTGAATCAACTGTTAGCCTAAAACAAGTTCAACTTTATTTAATATGGTTACTGAAAGCTTGTATGGAACAGGGGGGGGGGGGTAATCACAGTTCAAAATATAATCTCCATATACTAATGAAGTGGTGTGACATGATGCAATGCACTAATGCATTTAGTAACTTTCAAACTGTTCAATAACATAATGCTGCCATGAGAAAACGTGTGGCTGGCGGGACATGTAAAAAGTCTTTTCAGAAAGAAGAAAACAAGGTTGTTAACCCTTTCATCACAAGCTTGGTATAATATACACAAGTTCATCTACACATTTGCACATGTCAAGTATTTGCACTACATCTTTTGATACAGTATGTGTATCTTCACAAAATTAGGTAAACTTTTAGTAAAGATTACAAGTTTTTTGTACACAACAAATCAGGTTTTTAATGAAATATTTTTACTAAAGATTTGTTTGTGAAAATAGAGCATGTTTCATTACTAGTCTGAATGCAAAGTGATTTCATATTATGATGAAGAAAACTGTTCTTCATCCCGTAATTCTCAAGTATGTTCTTAGAAGAGATAATCTTGCTGAGAAACACATGTAATATGATCAATAATCATGAAACTCCTTAATTAAATGTTGAGATACTTATCTTATGTGTACCTTACTAAGGACACTTGTATTAAAATACATTGTAAACTATTCTTAGGGGTAAAGCAGCAAAGCAATTTAAAAGAAGTCAAAATCTGAAATAAATTGTAATCTAAGTACCAAAACCTGATGAAAATAATAATAAATATGACAATATGCATTGACTTAAATCAACTTTAAGGTTCAAATTTTAAACATGTGTAAACTCATTTACATATATATTGCTATAATTTTGCTTTAATTTTATTAAAAAGTAAAAGTTAAACTGCAAAATTTAATACCTCTGCAAAACATCCTGAGTACTTTTCAAACATTTGTTTTGAATACGACTTTATATTTTGTTATTTTCTATACTCTAACCGTAATGCTATATACTTGCATATGCATTTTTTCAGTCATGCCCAGCCAACATTACATAACTCACATTGACACAGTGTATGTGCACTCAATTCACATATCCAATAATATAACTGATCTTTAGTCTTCCCTGACTTGTTTCAGTGAACTAGTACAGTCACATTTTAATTATTATACATTATATATGTATAGAAATGAATTATTAAACTTATTTTTCTTAAAATATAGAACAATAAATTTGGAAATAAAGCAAAAATTATCTTTTCTCACTATAACCTTTGAACTTGGTTGCTAAGCCTTTTAAACTTTTGCATGTAGAGGACATCAAACCAGTTTATTTTTTTTAGGTTTTATATATAAAGTCGAATAACCAAAATATCATCAATAACTATACTGATACAATAAGATAATTTATTAAGTTTAGTAACTAAGATGTATTTAAATTTAAAAATATATGAAACTTTGAACAGACTAAAGACATAACCTACCTTCATGAAATATAGGTTAAAAAGAATCTGGTAGACTTCAGATTAAAATGGCTGAGAAAACCACAGAGGGGACATTCTAAGCTGCCGATTGGTTATTCACCTCATATACTGTAGTAAGAGTATACAAGAGACTGTTTAAAAACATGAAAAAGAGTTGAATGGGGCCAGCGCATTAGCCATATCTCAGCAAAATAAAGGTTCTTGTTTTATATTCTAGCTTGTCAGTATTAGTAATTTGAGTTCCTAATTTGTACCAAACTATAAGAGTTAGTATTTGAAATTGCAAATGTCTAATTTTAAACAGTGCTGCTTTAAACACACAACGTGACTCATTAAGATCTATATTTAGGTGTGTTCTTTTAATATTTACTTTTAAATTGAGATATTAACTCATATATAACATTAAAGTTTGAATTATAATCTACAGTTTGATACCAAACATATTGACATAAATGTATAAAATAGAAATTCATTAAAATTCTGAATGCAAGCCAACAAACAGTTACATGGCCTTTGACCCATGACCCATCGTGAAAGGTTTAATGAGATATAGCAAAAAACAAAAATCAACATTTTGAAGAAAGGAATATTTAATGTTCCTCACTGAAGTTGACAAATTCATAAAACAATAGTACAAGTGGCTCCAAAGCCACATATCAGACAAACCAAAAACAATGCTCTAATGTACACTGTGAAGATTTCAGATACTACATAAAATACCTGACTCAAAGAAACCATTGCAATGGAGCAGGACATATCTCCTGGTACCAACAGCAATACAATAAACAAGCTTTTAGTGTTCATGAACCCTATGTTTAGAAACTTCCAGCTACCCACTGAAATCAGAAGCCATTTTTTATCACCAAAGAGTCTGGAATCACAGCAATTCTTTTAAAAGAATGTATCTATTCGAAATATCCATTGCAGTTCCAGTGGATCTATGTACCTTTGATTTACTTAATGATGAATCAATGTTCATGTACAGTATATGGTCTATAAAAAGCCTCTAAAAACCAGTGTGGAATATTAATTGCACTGTTTTTTGCAGAAGTTTAATATAATGGAAACTTCAGTATTGAGCAATAAGGTGTAATTGTGACTGTCAGACATAAAAGCAACTAACAGCAGCAAAAGTAGTTACAATAGTTGCACACTGCCTGAAACATTATGCTTGTAAAGTGCAATGAATTTTCTGTAAGCATGTGTGCCAATCAACTACTGCTACAATCTTCTAAAAGTCCCTTGAAATTTCTACCTTTAAGACTAAAATTTCTTTTCCCAGTATAAATGTCATTGATCATAGCAAGCTACTTAAACAGACAAACATTAATAAAAGTCAAGAAACACACACACACACACATATTTTTAAAACAATGTTTAATTTAACAATAAAAAATTCCATTACAATGCTCAATCTGTTTTAACTTTTTATGTTACAAACATTAACAGATAGATACTGAATTCTCTACACAACAAAAAACTATTACCTTGTGATCACAACTGTACAAATTCCTGCATGTGCTTTAAAGGAAGCCTCTATCCCAAAAAATAAGGAAATAAATCCTCCATAAACATCATGTTAGCACATATGTATATAAATGCATCAGTAGTGGAGAAGAAGGATGGGAGGTGGTGCAGAGAGGTGAGTATCTATCTGAAATATATCTTTAGGTAAGGAAATTATTAATTTCAAAAATGCTTCTCATGTGTCTACACCACAAAGAGCTAAAATTTGATGTTGAAGTTGATGGAAAGGCTGATGCAGAGAAATTGCATAGATGAGCAACTTTCTGAAAACAGCATTAAAAAGGTAAAGCCTGTCTCAAGTGAAGGTAGTTTAGTGGGGCAGCACTCAGCAGGAGATTACTTCCATCGCAAGCAGGGAACATTCTGATCAGTAGAGGTGGTATAACAAAAGATAGTGTCATACAAATATTTTATTGAATGGTAACGTGTCACTAGAGCAGAACCACGGATTGTTCAACCATCCTTTATCACAAGGATGGATAGCAGAACATGAAACACATACACGAGATACTGGTCCCAAAGGCAAAAAACACAAAGTAGAGATAATTGCCAAAAACAGCATTAATTGAAAATGTCAGTGCTCAAAAAAATACCCAAAATATATCACGAAGAAATGGTGCAAGACAGACTAAAAATAATTTGAAAGTTCTAAAATATATTTTTATAATTTAGTATTATCCTTTCATATGATTGGGAAAATTAAGGAAAGACTACACAGTAATTAGTGATAAAAGGTTACACAATAAGTACAAAAATTCCAATAAAACTTATGAAAAAAAAAACATTTACAGACAAGCACTGCCAAAGAAAGTAAAGCTTGTGTTCATGTGCTAATGTTTAAGAGGATCACATTGCACAGAGGATGTGCTACCCTCCTATTGGTGGAGCACTTCAATCTAATGATAATTATAATCATAGGCTAGTGAAATACACAGGAATTTACACAGTAGAGTGCACTGAGTAATACTACTTTGTGGCTTGTTTTTGTTTGTAGTTAAGCAAAAGGCTATACAAAGAAGTATCTGTGCTCTGCCCACCATGGGTGTCAAAACTAAGTTTCTAGCATTGTAAGTCGTCAGGCATACCACTGTGCCACTGAGGAGCACACCACTTGGTGGTGCAGCTGAGTAGCATTCCTGAATCAAAAATATTATGAAGCACACTATGTTGTACTGTGTGCATTATCACAATAGCAATCTTTTATATTAAATATTAAAATATAGTAGTACCAAAAACACTTTTTATTACAGACAGTTACATTTTCCTTAACTTCCATCATCAACAAATACAATCTCAATAAAAGTTAGTTTATAATACTTGAACCACAAAACACAACATTAGCTACTGATTTTGTTTTAACAAGAGCTTGACACTTATGATGGAATTTAAGGAAATACCAAAATATCCATAATTAAAATTGTTTTCTTTATTAGTGTTTTTAATAATATAAAATTTTATTTTCTATCTGATGAACCAGTAATGTTGTGCTTACTAAAAAGTTTGACTTCATCTCAAAGTTTAAAAATATTCTAATAAAATTTGAATCTGAATGCAATGCAAATATTCACTCTTGAAAGAAATAATGATACCCCAAGCCATCTAACTACAGACTAATGGCCATTAACATCAAACCATGGCTAATAAGATATTAAGAAAACTGTAAAACTTCAAAGTAGTTATTAACTCTATAAACCTGTAACTTTAAGTGTTCAGCCAGAATTATTTTCATGGTGTCCTAACAATCATTATCACACATCACAAAATATCTGGTCTATTTATAAAAGGTGAATAATAACACAGATTGGATTATTTTTCAGCCAAAGTGATAAACGTTATTGAATACTGATATATCTGATGGGTAAATCAGGATTTTTCAGCCAGACACCTATGGTGCCCACTCAACTTTTAGGAGTTAATTATTATATTTTTATGCCATGCCATTTGGCACACAATTTAGTTGTCATAGTAACTTAATTAAAAAGTAACAAATAATTTTATAAGATATAACAACTATGTTTCTTTTCTTCTAGGAAGTATTTTTTCCACTTTTTTTTTCAATTCAGTCATGAAAAATATTTTAACTATTAACCCTTTAAGTTAAATAATGAGGGTGAGGGGGTTAATTCTTAACATTTCACATTGAAAATAATTAATCAAAAAGGATAAACTCACAAAATAGTTCTTTGTTGTAGCTTGAAGAAAAATTTTCTTCTATTTATATGGTTACCCCACCTTCAACAAAATGAGGCTACCTAACTTCTTCCAGATCTTTTACTGACTAAAGTATGTTATTCCCTGACCATTTGAGCTCCAACTGAAATGTACTATTGTACTGTTACCACAATATGTGAAATTAAAAAAGATTATTCATTTTCCATTTAATAAAAACAAGAAAGATTGCATATTAAGTCATAGTTTTCTTAAATGCTATCTTCCAAAATTTCAATATGATTGATCAAGCAGTTCTCAAACTGACAAGACAAAGAACTGGGACTTTTAAAACCTGAAAAATAGGAGTGGTTTAAAAAATAGTAAGAAAACAAGACTAGAGATTATTCACTCAAACTAAAAATCTGTATTTTAAGAAACAGCATGGAGCCAAAATAGAAGTCTGTAGACTGAGTGAATAATGTCTACAGTATCTCCAGCCTTGAATCCTTAATTTTTTTACAATCCCATTTGAAGGTTTTAAATTCCCAATTTTTTATTTGTTTGCTGGTTTTTTATGCTTAATTATGGACAAAAGGTTACTTGATATGGGAGCTAACTTTATACATTGTAAAGATAATAAACACTGCTAGCAGCAAGACAGTACTGTTCATGACTACTTGAGCACATTAGTTCCAGATGTAAAATGTTAAACTGGAATTGGAGATTTCCATGAAGATTTGTTTGAAAATATAGTGCATATTTATAGTTTCTGTGTGACTAAATTATATAATGCACAGCAATGGGCTAAGTAAGCACAAATGTTTACCAGTAGAAAAGTAGGCTTTCCAAATCAAGCATACATTGCTAAAACATAGCTTTAAACCTTCATAGCTTTTAAAGTAATTATTCCAAACATGTCTGATACCATTTAATATATTTTGATTTTCTTTTCACTCCTTTAATTCATACATAATGTAGGGGTTGGTTTGCTGGAAACACCAACTGTATATTGTACAAATCATTGGGTATCTACATGTTACAATCATCTAACGTTTAAATTTGTTCTACCTTTGAACTGTTGGACTTTATAAAAACCACTGAACTGTTTGTCTTTGCTTTAATATCTTTACTACACAAATGTGTCAATGAAACAACATATCCAGTGTCTTGTGAGTTCTTCTTCAACTACTGACATAGTTATAACACCCATTTTCAGGTTTTCAAATTCCAAATTTTTTAAAATTTACTTTCTTTGCTGGCTTTTTTATGTTTAACTACAGATAAAAGGTTACTTGATATGGTAGCTAACTTTATACATTTTAAGATAATAAACACAGTTAGTAGATAGCCAGTACTGTTCATGACTACTTGATCACATTAGTTCCAGATGTAAAACGTTGGTTTACAGAATTAAATATTAAAAGAATTATTTTAAGAAATTAATTCAAGCCTCCTCCTCCACATCCATGTTTGTATTTTCTTCAAAAAAGTAAAAAACCACATTATAACAACAATTTAAAATGATACATGCCTAATTGTTATTCTTAGTACTACTAAAAACAAAGGATGTGAAAAAAATTAATAATGAATAACAGTAATAAAGGAACACAATACTGTGTAGAGCGAATAAACTTAAAGATCTTGAGGTTGGAGAAACTAGTTTTGAAACATTTGTGTGTTCTTTTTCACTATCACGTTGTCAGAAGAAAATGTGAGATTGTAGAGGATACATGAACATATCAGAACAAGTTTCTACAATATCAAGTCATCAAACAGTTTGTTCCATTTAATGTGGTTTTTTGCTAACTAAGCAACAGGGTCCAAAAATTACAAATTCATAAATTATGGTGAATAATATTGAAGATATCATTTTTCTTTTATATGTATACAGTGGTACCTCGGTTCTCGAACATAATCCATTCCAGAAGGCTATTTGAAGACCGATTTGTTCAAAAACCGAATCAATTTTTCCCATAAGAAATACTGTAAATTAAATTAATCTGTTACAGACCTCCAAAAATTATGCATTATGAAGCATTTTAAGTAAAAATATTGCTTATTTATACCTGTATAATAATACTTACATGCATAAAATCAACCACAAAAACTATAAACACATTAAAAAAACAATAAATGAAAATTTAACTGTGCTTTGCCTGTGCTCAGGAACATGGAGAGTAGGATGGTTATTATTGTTTGGAAGGGGCGTCACCTTCCATAGAAACATCAGGTAACTCTCCTTCTGGGGTTCTTTCTCTTTTCTGTCTCTTTGCACTGCTACAACCTGCTTGAGACTCACTGAACCTATTTCTCACTAAAAACTTGTCTAATGAGGTTTGTTTCTGCCTGCATTTTAAAATGTTTCTGAAGTAAGACATGGTATTGTCATTGAAAAGGTTTATGCTGTGGTTTGCTACAGCTTTGTCAGGGTGAAATTTTTCCATAAAACTTTGTAACTCTCCCCATTTTCCACATATTTCCTTGATTAGTGAACTAAAAACATCGTCCCTTCCCTCCTCCTCATCTGAAGACACTTCCTCAATTGCCTTCTGTTGCTGCTCCTTCTGAAGGTCTTGGAGTTCTTCCATGGTGAGCTCAGTGTTGTAGTCTTCCACCAACTTCTCCACATCATCACCACTCACATTCAAGCCCATACACTTGCCTAGTGAGACAATATCCTCGACAACATGCTCAGTCTCAAAGCCTTCAAAGTCTCTATCTGCTACTGAGTCTGGCCTCCAGGCTTTGTCTATGATCCTCAAGCAATGGAGGATATTAAAGTGATTTTTCCAGAACTCTCTGAGGGTTAACTCTGTGTCAGAGGTCACTTCAAAGCACCTTTGAAACAGTGCTTTGGTGTAGAGTTTCTTCAAGTTCGATATGACCTGCTGGTCCATGGGCTGAATGAGAGGAGTCGTGTTAGAGAGCAAGAGCTTCACTGTAATGAAACTGTACTCCTCCACCAACCCGTCCTCCAAGCCTGGTGGGTAAGCAGGTGCATTGTCCATCACAAGAAGGGCCTTGAGTGGCAACTGTTTTTCTGTGAGGTAATTCTTTACACTTAGGGCAAACACTTCATGGACCCACTCCATAAAAAATTGCCTGGTTACCCATGCTTTACTATTAGCCATCCACATGACATTTAGTTTACTTTTCAGAACATTATTTTTTCTTAAAAACCCTCGGGTTCTCAGAATGGTACACAAGCAAAGGCTTAAGTTTTAAGTCCCCACTTGCATTACTACATAACAACAGATTTAGCCTGTCCTAGCAGTGACTTCTCCTCCTTGGTGATGTAGGTCCTCTTTGGCATTTTCTTCCAAAAGAGGCCTATCTCATCACAGTTGAACACTTGTTGGGGAATAAAACCCTCAGCTTCTACATAGTACTTAAATTCTGTAACAAATTTATCAGCAGCATCTTTGTTAGAACTGGCACCCTCCCCATGTCTCACCACACTATGTATGCCACTTCTCTTCCTAAATTTTTCAAACCACCCCCTACTAGCTTTAAAGGCATCACTTGCATCAGCACTCCTTCCAGGGGTGTTTTTTCAGGAGGTCAGCATGCAACTGCTTTGCTTTCTCACAAATGATGGTCTCAGAAATGCTATCATCAGCTAACTGTTTTTCATTTACCCAAATCAACAACAGTTTTTCTACCTCTTCCATTGTTTGTGATCTTTGTTTTGTAAGCACTGTCACTCCTTTTGCAGCATCAGCTCCTTTAATGACCTCTTTATTTTTCAGTATGGTGCAGACTGTAGACTTTGCCATACCAAACTGTGTAGTAAGGTCAAACACGCAAACACCACTCTCATACTTTGCTATGAGATCTTTTTCATCTCTATTGTGGCTCTAACAACTTTTCTTTTTGGTTTGCTGTTTCATTATCCTTCTTTGACCCCATGGTGGCTTATTTAATCGAAATATTTAGAAGAAAAAAAAAAAAAAATACAAGAACGTTCACAGCAGATTTTAACGGGGGTGTGGACTGAGCGACAGGTGAGGGTAAAATGTTTTGGGCAAGCTTGACGTGGGCCAAAAATGGTTGAAGAGTCGTTTGGGTCATCAGTCAGGTTATTTCAGAGGTTTGGGACACGACAGCTTGGTTCGGAAACCGAGTTTATGTTCGACAACCCGAGACATTTTTTTCTCAAACAATATATTCGAAAACCAAATTGTTCAAGAAGGGAGTCATTCGAGAACCAAAGTACCACTATATCTTAAAAGAAATCTGACTGATCTTGAATAAGATTTTAAAAAAAAATCAATATTTGCATTAGACTATTAAGCTTGAAAAACCACATGCTTAAATTACAATCAAAGTGTAGGATATCAAAAAAATACTAACCCTATTCTTTCCTCCTTTTGTAAGAAGACGAGTAGGTGATACTTTGTCACCTTTTTGATTGGAACCATTGTGATGCATATTATCAGAATGAGAAATATGACGCACCTCAAGTGGTTGGACCCTGTGGACATAACGATATCCATCTCCAATGGAACCACTGCTGTCAGATTCAAGAGCCTGTTGAAGATCTTTTGAATCTATAATTGGATGTCCTATGGAAGCAGTATCACTCGTTCTTGTTACAAGAGAGTTCTCACAGCCAAGCTCTACATTTTTGCGAGATCGTCTACCAGAATGGTCAACTAGAGTTTGAACACGAGCATGGAAAGCATGTTGGTGTGGAACTACACCATGCTGAGAGGATGGTTCAGATGTCAAGTGAAATGGCTGACAGTTTTCAGCCCTTCCTGGAGAATAAATATCACCAAAAGGATCTTTTTCAACTCTGGCAAACAGAGAAGCAGCAGCACGACGTTCTTGTTTAATTGCATTATCTTCTTTTCTTGAAGCTGACTCCATTAAAACTTCTGGTCGAGTTGGGCAAATTTCCTCCTTCCTATGAAAAAAACATACCATATCACTTAAGATTATTTTCTTAGTAACATAGTACAAAGATAAACTTATAGGTTGTCGTTGTTGTTATTTGGCATTTTATGGCACAAAATAATTTGGCTAACTGCGTGAAACAACTGGTTAAAAATATAAAATAACATTGAAAGCATTATAAAGTGTAAAGAGAAATTAAGTTAAAATAAAAATAGTAGCCCAACATAAGATTAAAACTTAAATAGAATTAAAAAGACTAATGATCCTTAAAAAAATCAAAAACATTTGTAAGATGGACAGTGTTGCCATTGCCAATACACTTTCCAATGTCAGGGGTAAGCCCATAGTAAAAACGTGTAAAATGGTGCATGCCATCACTCACAGTAATAAAAATGGCACAACAGTAAAATGTGGGCTATTGCGACTTGAATGTCACACAGACCACACATCAGTGCATCAGTCTCAGATAAATGAAAATGAGTTAAAAAACTGTAACCGAGGCATAGCCTAGTTAGTGTAACTTCCTCTTCCCGATTTTTACAGAAATAAAATGGCCAAAGTTCAATAGAAGGTTTTATCTGGAAAAGCTTGTTATCACTGGATAGAAGTAGATGATAAAGAGAAACTGGCCAGTCTGTTTTGAATATCAACAAGAAAAAGATGAGAACTAAACTGAACTAATAAGTATAGGTATCAGATGAACATGGTAAACATGGGTTTAATCAAACAAACTGAAGATAAAGTATTTTTAATCTAAGATGCTTATTTTAGTAATGTGTTAAATCTGCAAATGAAACTGGCTGTATCTTGAAGTCCAGTAGTGCTATGAGTTGTGATGTAACAAAATGGCAGCCATAAAATTAGTCTGTTTAAATTATATGCAAAACCAAAGCTTCTTATAACGCCACTTACATCATTATATGGAGATGAATCAAATTTAACTATTTAAACCAAATTTCGTAAATGATGTCTCCAAGCAATCATACATATACCAAACCTTATCACTCTAGTCCTTTCACATACCTCTTCCTTCTGGGAATGCAATAACTCCTTTATTGTACAGACAGTGTGTGTGTGTGTGTGTGTGTGTGTGTGTGTGTGCGTGTGTGCACACACAACAACATGTATGATGTGTTATTTTGGGCATATAATTAGATATTAGTTTAGGGTAGTAGAGATCCTGAACAATAATAAAATTAAATCAGATATACATTCACCCCTTCCTAATCTGTTACTACTGGTGGACAAAAATATAGGAAATAAAATCAGAGTATTTCATGATGACAAGAAACTCGTTTGAAGTAAAAATGAGTCTCAGAATGGCTGGTACAGGTATTAACACTTTTACTAATAAAGCAGAGAACAACATCTCAACCTTCTTAGGTCATCTTTAGGTTTGTCAGTTGCAGAGATGGGTGTTGAAGTTGATTCATCAACTTTTTTAACCATGGAGGTCAAAAGACTTTCATTTGTTTTGAGAACAATTCTTTTGGAGGCATAGAGAGATCTGTCTGCACTCCAACTGTAGTTGTGGAACGAAGTGCGGCAGCATATGTCCAAGATGAAGTCGTGGACAACAACTTTCGAGCCTCAGGATAAGTAATGTTATGAGTCATTTTCAAACGCTGCACCTCTTTTTCTTCCAACTATTTAGGACAAGAACGAAAGTAGGGCAAGTGAGAGCCATTGCAAATGATGCAATTAGGGTCCGTTTCATACTCATAGGCATCATGGTTCTTGCCACTGCAACAAGCACATGTTAGGGAACCACAACATGATGTCTTTGAGTGACCGAACCGCTGACACTGGAAATGTCGGAGAGGGTTTGGAATGTACGGCCGTACTCTGCAATTAAGATAACCTGGCTTGATAGTGGCAGATGGACGTGGTGATGTAAATGTCAGATAGAGGATATTAGTCAGCATCATAATTCCATGTTTGCAAGTGGAGATACTCCTCACTGCATAAACTCGAGTGGAGAAACCAGCAAGAATCTCTAACTCGGGGATGTTCTTCAAATCCCTCTCAAAAATAACTCCTCGTGATAAATTCAAAGTAGCATGAGGTGTAACCTCAATAGGTACATCCCAATTGCCTTTGAATGCAAGAGTTCACTGTGTTGAGATGTGGATGTTTCCACTAATATGTCACCAGATCAAAGCTTCTTTACTGATTTTGTAGAGACAGCAAGTCCCTCCAGTCCCTTTTAAATGATAAAGGAAGACATTTGCTGTAAAGGTTTATCTGAAAGAGGATGTAGGATAAGAAAATGAGGTACAACAGGTGTTACAGATGTTGAAGATTGATGCTCAGTCTTCAAGACATGGTCATTTACCAATGGATTGTTTTTTCACTATTTTATTTCAGTTTTTATTTGAAAGATCCATAATAAAAAAGGAATATTTCAGTGTCCACTGACCCCACCCACCATGGAGCCCTACGAGGGGATGCACTACAATGTCAAACAATGACACTGCAGCAACACCAGGCTTTGTGAGCACTATACCCAAACACCAGCATCAGATATAATGTCCACAACACCTGTTAAGAACATCTAACACTGGTACTTGGTTGACCCTAGTCCAAGTGGACCAGCTGACCCAAAGGGGGCCACCCCAAGGCCACCCGTTTACAGGAATTCAAGGCCAAAATGATGTGTTAGAGTTTGACCCCTCAACCAGCAGAATCCTCTCTTCCCCTTCATGGATCGCCATGTACGGCAAGCACATGGGTGGATATTTAGATCCCAGAGGAGGTAAACAGAAAGAACAGAACCTTCCCTGGAAGGTCCCCTCACCACGTACAGGAATCCACACCAAGGAGAACATTTTAATTAATTAATTACATGTCCATGTTTGTAAAGCAATAATTTCACATAATCAAATATTACAGGACATGCTGAGTTTTCTAAATTTACACTACTCCTTGAGGTGAAACAGAAGCTACTAAAATCACAAGAATTGTTAAAAATCAAGTTATTCTCATTTTTATTACATATTTCTTAATATGAGAAAGTTTTAAAGTACATAAAATTTCAACAAACTTGGTTGCCATTACATCACTTACCTTAATTTTCTGGGGTTTTTTGCAGTTAATTATCAACAGTAATTTCTAACATGAGTAGATATGTAAACAAAACACAAAAGCAAAAAATGTGGCCTCAAACAGTCCAAAGTGATTACAGCAGTGGTGCACAGCAACCATCTTTCCCCTTATGTAGACAAAATACTGTCTAGAATAAGAATCCTTTCTTGTAGGAGAAAAGCTACTTTTTGTTCAACATTACACTTAGTGTTTAATATATCAACTCAAAGATAAGGCAACAGTATCTTAGCAGTAGCATGGAAACTGTGGGACACCACTAACTGTAACTGATGCAATATGGAAAGATGAAACATGGAGTTCAACAGCATTTGACAACAATGGGTTGCTTGTGGTAGGCTTTTTAAACAATCTGACTATCAAACACTTTTTTTTTTCAAAGACAAAAATGCTACAGGTTGTACAAGAACTACCTTAAGTTATTGCAATTAAATTCTCTGGCTTGTGGAACAGAGGATGGAATGTGAATTGGTTTTACAGAATGCATCTCCTTGGCACCTAGTGGAGATTCGTTCTTTTCTACAATATCTTCAGGATGGATTAAAATATCACCTTCTTTCTGGGCTCGGACTATTTCCTCTGGCTGAACCACTGTAGAAAAAAAAGGAACAGCAATATTTAGATAAACAACAACTTATTTGATTACATACCAACTTTGCTGCATTTCTCAAAAATTGTCATTATACATATATACCAACTATATGTCTACTTCAACAAAACTTCAATGTGGTTTTGAAAATGCAGACAAATCTCATAAAACTTTAAACTCTTTCAATACGTTAACTGTGGACTTGAATGGTTGGTTAGTTGATTTAGTGTTTTATGGCATAAAGCAGCTAGGCTACCTGCACCAAATGTCCAGTAAAAAGTTAAAAGTAAATTCTGTAAAATTCATAAAAGGAATTTAAGGTAAAACAAAACAAAGTTTAAAAAAACATAAATTGCATAAAACCAATGTTTACATCTAGTAATAAAAGAATGAAAAGGTATTTTCAAAACTCATGATATCAACTTTTCAAAATTTACAAAAATGTCAAATCCAAATCATAATAAGCAAAAACTAAAAACTAACATGAAATAAACATTAAAATTTGTTTGTTGTTAAGCAAAGATACATAACAGCATATCCATACTGTGCCAATAACAGGTATTGAAATCAAGTTCTTAGCATTATAAAGTGACAGATTTGGTTGGTTGGTTGGTTGGTTGACATAGTGTTTTATGGCACAAAGCAGCTAGGCTATCTGTGCCAAACGTCCAGCAAAAAGGTAAAAGTAATTTCAGTAATATTTATAAAAGGGAATTAAGGTAAAACAAAAACAAAGTTAAAAAATAAATAAATAAATAAATAGCATAAAATCAATGTTTACATCTAGTCTACAACGTCAAGAGAAAAACTACAGTAATTAAAGTTGTAAAGGACTTTCTGTTGCGTGACTGTAATAATCATAACTCTCCAGGAAGACTAACAGGTAAGTACAAAAACCACCGTCAGTCACCTGAAGTTGGCCTTTCCAGTCCTTGTTTCGAGTTATTTAATGTTACGGCCAGTTTCTAATTTCAAATCGAACTAGATGAACTGTGATTTTTAAAAGGGAGCCACATTAAAAAGGTGTAATGTATAAATTAAAAAACTTAAATGGCATTAAAACGATTAATGGCCTTTAAAAAACTAAAAACATTACCAAGGTGGACAGTGTCACCATCACCAATAACACTGTCTAACGTTATGGACAAACCTTGGGACAGAATATGGTGAAAATGGTGCCATGGTTGTGAATCATAACGATGACAAAAAAGTAAAATGTAGCTTATTGTGATCTGAGTGTTACATAAACTACATACTGGTGCATCAGTTCCAGATAAAAGAAAACGATGAGTTAAAAAATTGTGTCCAATGTGTAGTCTAGTTAGAACGACTTTCCCTTTCCGATCCTAATGGAAGCAAGACGGCCAAAGTCCAGTATAGGGTTTTATTTGGAAAAGCTTGTTTTCCCATTGATCACTCTAAGTCGACTGCCAGCTGGCACGGAGCCAAGCTTTGAATACAGGACCATAGTTCATGTATGGAACAGGCACAGCAGTGATAGTGCCAGAGCAGTTAGACTTAGCTACAGTGTCGGTGAGATCGTTCCCGCAAGTATCAACGTGGCCTGGTATCCAAAAAACTGGATAGAAGTAGATGTTAAAGAGAGATGGGGCAGTCAGTTTTGAATATCAGCAAGAACAGGGTGTGAACCAACGTGAAGTGATTCTAAGGCCAGTAGAGAACTAAGCGAGTCAGGATAAATCATGCAGTTTCAGTACTGCTTAGCTTCTATGTGGTTCAGGTCAAGAGAAATGGCATACAGTTCAGCAGTGAACACAGAAGCTGTAGAGGGGATTCTGCATGCAACCACCAAACCACAACAAACCATAGCAAAGCCCACACAGTCACCTGATTTCGAATCATCTGCATAAATAAGAATGGAAGGATGGTTCAAAAGATAATCAACAAATAGCAGACAGTATTTCCAAACAGGAGTGTCTACTTTTCTCAGGTGACTTGAAGATAGGTCACAATTGGGGACTGTAAGAAGCCATGGTGGGATGGGTGGACCAGTGGATACAGCAATGTAATCCAAGTACTGACCCAATTCATCCAACTGTGCCTAGATACGAAGGCCAAAAGAAGCAATGGTAGACCATCTGATCTGAAAAAGCATGGCCCATCGAGGAAGGAAAAGACAACCCCAAGTGGGATGCTTTGGTAAGGAACGAACTTTTGAAGCATATAGTAAAGACAGTTGCAAACAGCGAAAGTGCAAAGAAGGTTCATGAGACTATGTATAAGCTCTGAACTGGGGAAGTGCAGAAAGCCCCAGTGCAGAGCTGAAGGCCTTGATGATGAATAAGGTCTAACATCTTTAAGGCCGATGGTCTGGCAGAGCCATAGACCAGTGATCCATAGTCGAGTTTCAATCAAATAAGAGCATGATAGACCTTTAGCAAAGAAAGTCAATCTGCTCCCCAAGTGGTGGAAGAGAAGACACAGAGGATGTTCAGTTCTCTTGTACATTCGATCCATAGCTGCTTAATGTGTTGTATAAAGGTTAGCTTATGGTCAAAGCCCCAAAGACCACAGGTAGCACAACTTCACCGATACGGAGATCAGGATCAAGATGAATACTTCATTGGTGGCAAAAGTGCATGCAAACGGTTTCAGAGAGAGAGAAGATAAAGCTGTTTACCATGGTCCTCTTTAGTAAACAATTGAGGGCAGTCTGTAGCTGCTGCTCAATATACCTTATGTTCGACGACTGATATGAGATGTGAAAGTCGTCGACATAGAGCCTATTTGCAACAGTGAAAGGGAGTTCTTCAGGGATGACATTCTTTATACTGAAAAGTGTGACACTCAAAGCACAACCCTAAGGGACTTAAAGTTCCTGTAGAAAAGAACGGGAAAGTGTCGAACCCACACGAACTCGGAATCTCCTGTCCATTAAAATATTTTTAATAAAAATAGGCAAATGGCCATGTAACCCATATATATGGAGGTCTCACAAAATGCCATACCTCCATGTTGTATCATAAGCCTTCTTAATCAGAGAAGCCTTTCTCTTGTATCAATATTCTTTGCCATTGAGAAGGCTTATGAGAAGGTCCATGGTGTAGCACTGTTGTAAGAACCCACACTGGGTGGGCAAGAGGAAGTTGTTTGATTCGAAGAACCAAGCAAAACAAGCATTAACCATCCTCTCTTAGGTCTTACAGAGACAGCTCGTCAAAGCAATTGGACGGTAATTTGAAGGAATCTTGGGATCCTTCCCAAGCTTGGAGAAAAATGGGACAATAGCCTAGTGCTAGGCATCAGGAAAAACATTCAGGAGTTAACTGCAGAATAGTCATGTCATACATTTACATATCTGAGATAGTTTTCACATATTCAGTTAGAATAAGAAGTTTTTTATTATTGCAATATATATTTGCTTATTCTACTTTGTACTTTCTATTTTTAAAACTTATTAATCTGATATCCCAATATGCAAGTTTGCTTTCCATAAAAGTTAAAACATTTTCCCAACCTGAGAATGTACTCCAATAATACCTCCACTGACTATCATACCTATTAATCAATCTCCACAGTTTCCACTCTGCCCATCTACACATTGAGAACACTTGCTCCAGTTTTTATACCCACTTGAATGCCTAAGGCAAATTCTAATTTACAAATTTCCCTACCAACTTCCATGTGCCTTCTATCTAGGCACTGTATATAAGCACCTCATCTTGATAATGTAATCAATTTGAGATATAAACAGGCTTTTAGTGGAAAAGAAGGGTGGGTGAGTGTTAGCAAAAGCAAATATTATTGGAAATGCCTTTTCAGTTTAGGAAAATGTTAATTTCCAAAACGTATTTATCATACACTGACAGTATAGCTAGGATCTGACACTGAGATGCAGAGTGGTCAGTGCAGGCATGATCTATACAGAAAGTTTCAAAGAACAGAAGTGTATCAAGAGAAAAACTAGTACAAGGTGAGAACACCACATTAAACAGGTATGCTCTTCCCCTGGAGCCTAGTTCCTATATCAAAGATAGAAAAGAATACAAATAATCATCAGTATAGGCCAGGCCCAACCACATTGTTGAGGTTCCACAACTAGGGGTTAGAGTTAAGAGGGTGTGGCACCTATATCCTACATTAGTGGCTAAGATTATTGGACCTCAATGTTATATATTGTAAATAGATCCCAACCGATAGCCATAGAGTGATACGTTTCACACCACCAGAATCACAATTAGAAAGTAAGCTCCACCTGAGAGGACAAACTTTCTCCTCCAGCCAAAAAGGTCTATAAAAGGCAATATTCCAGGCCTGGAATTACAGGATCATGTGTGCCATGCTCAACCAAAGGAACAAAACTCATCTGGTCTAGAATTACTAACATTCATCCTTACTCCCTAACCATGTGGACAAGAAGTATTCTACTTGACGTTGGAATTATGGAGGGCATGTAGAAACTGTGCTCAACCAAGGACCCATGATGAAACCATACCGTGTTTACAATTACGAGGAAATAGAGGATCACCTTCCATGAACAACAGACTAAAATAACATTGAACAAAGAGAAGGGTCATGCACTCCTCAACCAGATAGCTTCATGTCAAATCTGAAATTAAATTACAAGGAGGATCCTGCAGAGACTTGTGACCACTCCTACTGACATTTGGGAAAAAAACATCTAGGGACCCTAATAGGGGAATCCCAAAGTTTGTACTCTTCTCTAAGAGTGCAAGAACACACACAAACACTCTGGAGAAAAAAGCCTTTGTTTGTCACCCCAGTAACTCAATACTAGAGGAGGTAAGTAGGTAGTAGAGTCTACAAAGGTAAAATTGCACTGGGAAGCCATGAGGAACAGTGCTCAATAGGTGAACCATGTTCCCTACATTTTTAAAAGCAAACCAATACCAACTTATTTAATCTGAAGATCAGTAGGGATGGGCAGGATCTCCTTCAATTTTTTTTACTCATTACTGTTCATGGGTGGTGATCCATAATAATCTAATACCATTCAGAAGGTGCCTAAATGGTCTTAGGAAACACCCCATTTAAATAGAACGTTTCAACCTGTATTAATTATAGTGAAAGTAGTTGCTAGTGTAGAACTGAGAAGAGAAAGCATACCTGCCTGGGCAACACTCACCACAGAGTGGGATCCAGTGAAAAATAAATGGACCTTGGAAATAAGAGAATAAAGGACTGTGGAAGATACTCATTTATGGTTAAAGTACAACAGAGGTTGTTAAAATAGCTACAGAAGATACTGTCAGAACGTGTTTGTAATGAGATAGGGAAGTATTAGTAGTCCACATACCAGCCCATGCAATGTCTTGAAGAGGGCAATTGATTCCTCTCCTGTAACTATAATCCATTACAGTATGAATCAGTTTATAAGGCCACCTTGTGAGGGTAATTGGATATAAGTCACAGGAAGCAGAAGGATCCCATTGAATAAATAATGAGTTCCTTGTATCTTGAAACAAGTTAGTACAAGTCACATCACACTTCAGGGCCCTGGAAGGACATGACAAATAATCTGAAATGGAGCAGTCATAAAGGTGAATTATGAATGGCAAATAGATTAGCGAGAAGGATCTTTCCCCTTCTTTGACTACTAGTCTTGGGAAGAAAAGACTTATCAGGTACAGCAGGACAAATGTGGAATGATAAAGTCTTATGCACGTGAACTGCAAACAAATCTTACATCCCCAAACCAGCAACAACAAAATATACAATTTAAGTGCAGAAAAAATGTTTAAAGTTAAGCCCTTATGCTAGGCCAGAACTGCACAAGTTCCAGGCATAAAGATTGAATTTTCAAATATCTGGGTGGAGAATGTCTTGTTGAGACTTCCAATACGGAAAAAGTTGAGGTGAACATTTCTGCAAATACTGAAGAAACAGGAACCACACTTGAGATAGCCAATAATAAGCAACTGAGATAACTCAATAAGGAGTAGAATGAAGCACATTTAGAATCCAGGATAATAACTGAATCAGGGAAAAGGCACACAGATGTAAACCTGTTCAATCCTGACTGAATGCATTTACTGCCAACACTTGAGGATTAGGTATTGGAGACAATAATAACTGTAGTTGAGAATTCCAATGAGTTCTAAAGGCATTCAAGATCTGAACTGAGAATAAACCCACTGAAAATCCTATGACGTAGCTTCCATCCTGTTGGAAAAATATGGTTGGATCAAGACAAGTGATCTGCAATTAAATTCATAATTTCTGGATCTTGATAAGCTAAAAAAGTGATAATGAGAACAAGTTCAGTAGAGAAGATCAAAGATCCAAAAATAGAGATCTCAAGAATGCGTGCCTCTTTTTTAAGAAATCTGTGAAATTTTCAGAATTTATGATAATTCTTCCCTTCAAAAGAGACAGACCATGAACCATTGCCTGATGTACCAAAAGAAGTTTGAGAACACTGATATGAAAGGTAGACTCAACTTCTATCCAAGTACCCTGGAACTCCTGACCTTGAAGATAAGCTCTCCAAGGCTGAAGAGATGCATCTGATAAAAAGGTTGTAGAATGGGTACCCCAATAGTAGTGTTGCTCCAATCCATCCACCATTTGCAATCACTGATATTGCTCTCAAGTAATGAGAAAGGATGATCCAAAGGATTAGAATGCATGATCCATTAGTTGCACAGTAACCAATGAGGGGATCTCACATAAGCTTGGCCCAAAGGAATGAGAGGTTCAAGAGATGCCCATGTCCCCAAAAGAGAGAGACAGAACCATCCATGCAGGAGAAGGAATCAGATAAATGACTGATGGCTCTTTTCATGGCTTGAAGCCTGAAAGGGTTTTGTTGAGTGTAACTTAAATGAGTATTTAAAAACACATCTGAATGGATAAGATATTTCATCAGTGACAAAACAGGTTTCTCCAATCTGATAAAGAATTCTGCTGTTGTGGTTTCTGGAGAAAAAGGTTTAGAATTTGGAGCCAATTGTCCACATAATGATATATGGACAGGCCCAAAAAATGCAGGTCACAAGAAAAGACTCAAAGAACTCTGGAAAAGACATAAGGCACTGATGCAAGACTAAAAGGGAAAGCTGGAACTGAAGCACCTGACCCTTGTACACAAACCTGAGTAACCTAAAAAAAAATTCTGCTATAGGAATATAATGACAGGCATTGGTAACATCACACTTGGTCATCCAGAATCCTTATGGAAAATGCCATCATGTCATGAGTATCCAAATGTCTAATTACAATGTTTCCCTTTGACAAAAGTAATTTGCATTTGTCTGAAAATTGTATTCTTCAGGAAAAAAGAATCAATCTGTATCCTGAAAGCAAATACCCTCAAAAAAGAAAAACTTTTGTTAACAAATCCAATTACAGCTTTACTAAAGGTAAGAAGCATCTTGAATATTCTTTTTAAATGAGCAAACTTTGCTGAAAAAAACATTTCTTGATATCTTAGTTTTGTTGTGGGTCTTACATTTCCACATAAAAACAAAGACAATACAAATAAATCCATCACATATATTATAAAACTTACTCAAATACAGGTAATTAAGTTAAAATTATACTATTCAGATGTTAGTGATAAAAATAAAAAATCATAACAATCAGACAGTTATAATGAAATAACAATTGACATATCTATATATTTATTAGCTAATAATTAATCAGACTAAACATACTTTCTGCATGAATTTACACTATATATATTTTAAATCATTTTTACTTGTACTTGATTTTACCATTTCATGCTGAAACTTACTTAAATTATCAAGTTTCTGAAGATGTGGCAATGTACGTAGGACTGTCATGCGGTAATTTTCTTTCTCTGCACATGGATTGTCAGCTAACCAAAGACTTCGAAGTTTTGATACATTTTGTAGGTAACAAATTTCATTGATATTAGAAATATTGTTCTTCCTTATATAAAGCTCTTGAAGGTTTGGACAATGAGCAAAGTCAGCCAAACTGGATAGACGGTTCACACTAAAAACAATATAAAGTTCATGTATGCAATGAACATCTACATATTCCAAAGAAAAATAAATCTTTTAATCTCTCTCAGTGGTATGTAATGTAAATATATGTATAATTACTCACATTTCCGCCAAATTGTGTCCAAATTGTAATTATAATTTTCAGTATAAAATAATATTGATTTTAATTTAATGTAGTTGTAAACACTTCTAAAGGATTAACATTAGTTCTTATGGTAACAGACACTGCATTTACATACACACACATGCAATTTCATAATGAGAAATATGCAATGTTTCTCAACCTTCACAGTTACAACTTTTCCATTTATTGCATACATGTTTTATTTACTTTTTTACTTTTAGAAAATCTTTTACATTAAGTAGGAACTTTTTGGTAAATGCAACAATGTTTGTGATCATTACATTAGTAAATAAATATAACTGTTTTAACTTAAACATTTACTAAAATGAAATATTATAGCATATGTTAGTCCAGATTCTAACAAGAAACAATACATCTAGAAACCAAAACTATCAAAATTATTTGAAACAAATTTTTATACTTTACCTAAAGATGGCAATATCAATGATTATATCAACAGTAGTCAGTTGAGCAAGCCAGTGCACAGCAATAAGGAGATTAAAGAATTTAATAAAGTGATCTTTATCAATACCTGAAGAGGCAATGAAAACAAGGTAGGTATAAATAAGAAGATTTACTATAACAAGTTCAAAGTATCCATCACTAAAAAAAAGATCTGAAAATGGGAACCAGAGCAATAGAAGATGATGGGTTACTGAGGTGAATGAATAAGTTATAGGATGACCTAATGAACAGCATAATCACCAAAATCCTGAAGGATCCACTCTGGTGAAAGAAGCTGACAATCACTAGAAATAGAAATTGCAAGGAAGTTCCTGACAACTGTCACATGTAAAGCTCAGAGATATGCAAGTTATGCAAATGTAGTCAAAGAAGTAAAGAGATACAGGCAGGGGAAACATAGCCAGAAATGGTCATTTGGGAAGGGGGAGTAGTTTGAGTGCTCCATGCAAGCACAGCAGGTGTGAAGCCATGCTAGGGAAGTCTGGGAGTGTGCCCCCAGGGAAATTTTTTAAATAAAAACATAAAAGAAAAGACTGAATTATGCAACATTTTACAACAATGAAAACTGCGACATTTCAGCTTACAGCAGCAGACCATCTTCATTAGATGTATTATATATAACAATTACAAATTCAAAGTGTAATGGTTATTATTAATTGTACTTAACATAAAAAAAATCAAAATTAGGCTTCTTATATTTTTAACACTACATCATTTATTTCGTCTTCTAGAGTTTGAGAAGAATGACTAGTAAACATTGTTACGACCATTACTTAGTTTGTTGTGTTCCAGCTATATTGATGTGCTCTTTCAGGCATCAAATGCATCAACGGTATTCAATATGGCAGACAATGTGGCCCAAAAAGTATTTTTTACTCATTCTTCTTGAAAAATTCTAAGAGTATGAATAAAGATTGTAGAGTTTAAACATATATTAGGCCTAACATCAATGTCTTATAAAAAGTATATTGGTATATCTGCATACCAATGACAACTCTTCTGCAACGAGAGAAGATTTTTTGCAATTTATACCTGTTTATGATGTGACAGACAGAAACTTGGCTGATGTTATCATAACCAATCTGACAAAATATGGTACTAACATGGCTTACCTGCGAGGACAAGGGTACGACAGTGCTGCCTCTATGAGTGGGAAGCTCAATGGTGTCCAGAGACACATAATTGATAAATTCCCACTTGCACCCCATGTACATTGCAGTGCCCATTCCCTAAACTTGGCAATTTCTGATGCTTGTAAAGAAGTTCCTGTGGAAAATTGCATGGGAGTAACTTCTAGTATTGAAAACTTTCTCAATACACCCAAACAAAAGCACGCTTTGGCTCTTACAGTGGAGAATAAAGCACCTGAATTGGAAAAAAAAAAAGTTTGAAAGGTCTCTGCCCCACCCAGTGGGTTGAGAAGCATGACTCAGTCATAGTCTTTCTAGAATTAATCCATGCAGTTGCAGATGCCCTTGAGACCATATCAGGTTGGCAAGACAGAGATTCTGCCACGCAAGCCAATCAATTGTTGTGTTCTATAACACAGCCAGAATTCATCATCACTCTACTTATCATTGCTAAATTGTTTTCCTTTAGTTTACCTCTGTGCAACTTACTGCAGCAACAGAACATTGGTTTAGGTGCTGTAATGTATCACACAGAAATAGTGGAAGATTTAATCCATTCACTCAGAAATAATACTATGAATGATTTTAACAACATTTTCTGTGAGCCTCAAGCTCTGTGTAGTGAGCTTCAAATTGACATAATGCCAAGGCAGGCTAAAAGACAGATGTACCATGCTAACCCACAAACCACTAGCCCTGAGGAGTACTTTCGTATTGTTGTATTTGTACCATTTGTTGATCACTTTCTTTCACAAATATGTGACTGTCTGTCCAGTCACAAAACTCTCCTTACAAACTTCATGTGTCTACTACCATCAGGATCTACCCCAGAATGGTCAGAGCCTACAGCACAACAATGTGACCAAATTAAAGAGTTGGTCAATATATACAAGGCTGACATTGACAGCACTTCACTAGCTGCAGTAAGTGAACTTAGGGTTTGGTATAAATCACTTGCAAACAACAGATCAAAAAATGTCATAGACACCCCCTGGCTACAGGCAAAACAAAGGCAGTGAGATTTAGTTCCACTCCAAAGAATTGGAAACCAGTTCAGGTGAAATTATCTGTAATGACAAAATCATATAGGAAACAAATTTTCTTGAGATCAGATGAAATGTTGGGATGTGAGGGAGTGGGTGGAGAAGTACCATCCAGTGATGCATGATACACTAACATATTAAAGAAACATAAGAGCCACATGGTAAAAGAAATAGTATCAATAACACCTGCTGTTAATGAAGGCTGTAAAGTAGATATTTGATTCTGGCTAAAAGAATCAGAAAAACAAGAACAAATAACTGTGCAAAAAAGTAAGTTTCAAAACAAGACAATTACTGTATGCAATGAAGAAAATTTCTGATAAATCAATGTAAAACCTTTGTGGCCCCTAATCCTACCATTCTTACCATTAAGTACAAAAAAATGATGCATCAACACTATTAACTCCCTTAACAATCTTAAACACCTTAATCAGATCAGCACTCTAACCATTCAGTTTAAGAGAAAACACTTTCATAAATCTTAATTTGTTTCCATATGACTGCCTTTATATCCCAGGTGTCATCCTAATAATCCTTCTCTGGATACTTTCCAACAATTCAATGTTCTTCATTAAGTTGCATTGAACACAATACTCCATAAGTGGCCTACACAATTAAATTACTACCTCTTTAGAATTGTATTTAATATTATATATATAAAGGTAAAATCTTACCTACCCTGCCACTAACAACAGCACATTGCTTGGATGGTTGAAGAGAGTGATCAATTACAATAAAGATCCTTTTCTTCTGTAACACTATCAAATTTATACTCACATTTCAAATTATGATATGCCACATTAATTACCTTATAATATTATATTTATTATAACTAAAAACCACCTGCATTTACTTTTCCAAATCATCAAGTAATCAAATCCTCTTGCAAAGCATCATCACCATCTTCACAACTTGCAATGACCAAAACCTTGATATTGTGTGCAAACCTAATTAAATTATAGTATTTCTTCATCTATATCATAAATGTAAAACAAAAAAGAGAAAAGATCATAACACTGAACCCTCAGGTATCTGACTTATGACTGAACTTCATTTATAGTAACTTCAAACTTTTTTTAACCAACTAGTTTTCTTTCTGACCTAACACCCACACCTACAGAGAGAATTTTTTTTAACACGTCTTTTATATGACCCTTCATCAGATGCTTTCTAAAAATCCTGATACACCACATCATGACATCATTTAGCAGTGGCCAATATCGATCCATTATTAAAACATTTTTAAATGTACAGAACTGAATTCAAATTTCAATTTATTTCGTAAGATCCTTATATAATAAAATTAACGTAAGAACAATTTTATGACATACTGTATGCATATAGTACAACAGAATACATTAATAAAAAACTTTCATTAAAAATAATGTTCTTCTTACCTTAGGGACAAAACTTCAACATTAGGCATATGCTTGATAATGCTGACATCACACAGTTCACTGCCCCTGTGACAGCAAAGCAGATTTTAATACAAATATATTTAAAATACACACACACACACACACACACACACACACACACATTCAGATTAGTTTGTTTTGAAATTACACAAAGTACAATCATTGCATATCAGTATTTCTATAAAAATATATGCAGAAATTAAGTACTTAAGAACAAACTGCTGAGCAATAAAAAACAACCAGTAGCAATATTTAAACATCATCACATTACAATACTAATGAAAAAAGAAATTTACATTAAATATGTCATATACTGTAATAATGACATAATTAATAAATATATTATTTTAATTTTTATTGTGACTCAAAACATAGTTTCAACACTTAAACAGCAGGAATGTTATAGGTAGCAGCATCAATTGATGACAGCTGCCATTTAAGGGTTAATTATGAACATTATTATGTATTTCTCAAGTTAACTCAAATGTGAAGTGTTAGTTACGTTCTTTTTAAAACTTCTCTAATGATCAGCTCATCACTTCTACACAAAATAAGCATGACAATTTATACACAAACACATTCTGACTTTTTGTACTTTAAAGTTTTGAACCAAATCATTTAATTTCATTGTTGAAGTAAAACATGTTTTAACAATTGCTGTTAATCAAACTTTCAAATCACACTCAGTCAACACCTCCTGACAATATGTGATAATTTTGTAAAAATGATTTACCAACAAAACGTATTCTTCAAAATATATAAAAAGTATATCTTAAAGCATATCACCATAATTTCTCTCAGAAATTTTATCACATTCCATTAATTAAAGCCTCATTCTTTACCTATTGTATTTAAAAATGTTATATAGTATGTGACGAAGATGAAAACTAATACAAATAATCCAGGACCTGTAAAATGTAAAAAGCATAAATGTACTAAAAACCATTCTTGTAACTATGAAAATCATTCTCTCACATATTGTTTTCTGTCAAAATTATCACATGACTGATAATTAAACTTACTCCTGACTAAAGTTTACAAATGTACTTTTGAAATAGTCTTACAAATAAATGATATTACAAACAAATATGTTAACTGAAACCATCCGTTTGAGTTAAACTATTAAGCATATCACTTTCTAAGTTAAACTTGTGGTTTATAACTAATTTTCAAATTTATGTAAATTAGTAACCAACACTATCACATTTTCACATTCACTTCTATTAAAAACATACTGAAAGCAGAATAAACACAGATTAAAACTGAATAACCATTTAAGCTTATTTATTTTAGAAACAACTAAAATCATATAAAACTGATTGTAGGTGATGATGCTCTCTCCTAATATAATTGATACACTCCTTCAAACATGATGAAACTTGCAGATTTAGGAAGAGACACTTTATGTACAGAATATTTCAACCAGATACCATAAATAATTTGTTTTGTAATATAAATTAAGAGCTGTAATAACATTGTCACTTCATGTGTCAAACATTATTCATTACTCAATTCTTACATCCACTCATTAACAGTGATATCACTTTTGAAGTTCATTATTGTGAACTGTACTACATACATACCTATAATACTGTGGTTATATACAATATAAGTGACAGTTTATGTTTACTTAATGATTTATTACAAGCTATTCTATGTTTATATCAATGAAAGAAGTACAGAGAAGTTGGTTTATCAAACCACACATGTACGAATGGAAATAAAAATATGTATCAAGACAAGAAAATGAAAATTATTTGATAACACAAACAAATGTATCTATTATTTGTACGATATAATTAATGTAAAGGGGTTAGCTGTTCATTGTGTTTATTGAATATAACATGATAAGTGTCAAATATTACTTTAAAATTCAGACACAACTAATGTTAAGCATTGTTAAACTTTAGAAGTACAAACAAATTGTTGTATGTTTTGGTTTTTTGAAGAAAAAAGTACAGTTAACTATCAGATGAATTTTTCGTTCAATATTTTATTCAGTCAGTGGTGACATACCATAATGTTCAAGTGAATAATGATTATCTGAGTTTGTAACATGCTTGACATCACAATTCCTTCTAAAAAAACATTTCAAGTGTGTTATGAATCATATCATATAATTTCCTTCTTACTTCTCACATAAATTACCAGTCTTGTTTTGTTGCTTGTAAATCACTAACCACATCCAAGATACCTGTAGCTGTCATGAGTGGCTGGATAAAAGATTTGATCAAGGGTTAGTAACCTAACATACATGTGCAGAAAATAATTATTACATGTCAACATTCAAGGTTGGATGAACATCAAATTGCATTTGAAGCTACTAGCACAATGAAATAAAGTTCTAAGTCCTGTGCATACAGTGACAGTGGGTGTGAAAACCAGTTTGCATCATGATTTCAAAAACTGCCAAACCATATTGGGTAATGACTGCTTTAGAAACCTTCTACCTACTCTTCATTACCTGTGCATTAAAGATGTGTAGGTATAACTCCTGGAACTTAAGTACTTTATCCATAAAATGAATAATCCATTGCTATAACCAATCATTTCCATTTACTATAAGATGTATATATTCATTAAAAATCTACATATATTAAACAGCAGTTTTTATACACTTATATTACACTTATGTCTTTTATAAAACTTGTATTAATACAAGTATGGGTAAATGTGTATTTTGTGAATTTATTACATTTAGAACTACACATTTTATGTTTACAGTTAGACAACCTTCCAGAACTTAGCTAAAAAGATAAACAACTGATTAAATACATGTATAAATGCAAATGACTATTTACATTACTAACATGTAATCTTTGTAACTTTTATTACAAATTAGTTGGTTTTCTAATTAAAATTTTTTAAAAAACAAACCTTCGGTCGGAGGTTGGCTTTGCCTTTGCTTTGTCATCTGCCACACCTACCAGACTAACATTTACCAGATTAGAGTTGCACTTATCCATCCTTTAACCCAAATTATCCAATTATTAAGTCAAAATTTTTTCTCAATTTCTACCAAGTGTGGGGTTGAAGGAGGACTGTTTAGTCCTTGAACACCCCAGGGGATTAATATTTCCTTAGAAATATTAATCTTATTCCTAAACAACTGTCAGAATTGTGTGTGTGTGTGTGTGTGTGTGTGTGTGTGTGTGTGTGTATTCACTAATGGGAAAAAGTGTTTGCCTCACTAATTTTTTTTTCATTATTATTAATATTTAAAGATGTGATTTGCATTAAGAGAATTGATCAAGCTGGGATTGGTGAATACTAGTTAATTAGTTTTGAAGAATGGTCGAATAACAAAATTCAAAATATAAATGGAATCCATTCACACTGGGCTTTTGTTTTTTACCTAGTGAAGGCTCAATGATAAGTGCTTGTACACTTTTCTTTCTTATTTATAATAAAAACAGTGACAGAAATATAATTAGTGAATTTTACTAGTAAGAAAAACCTTTTTTTAGTTGAATTTAGGATATTGAAATGCCACAGAATGGATAAATAGTTGGTGAATGGCCTTTAATTATAGAAGTGCAAGGTAATGCAGTTCAATTGTCACGATTTGGATCACCTGTTTTAAATAAAAGAGAACCTACTCAAGAGCATAACTGAAGAAAAGTTTCTTGGCATTACAGTAGATAAGTCACTCAAACTATTCAGGCAATGCACTGTTGCAAGAAGAACCAACACACACCACAAGTAAAAAGATGTAATTATCTCTCAACAAATAATAACAAAATTACAAAAATTAGGCATAATGTAAAAATAGCAATGCCAAAAAGTATAGAAATAAGGTAGGAATGAATACACAAAAACATAAAAAAATTACTATATAAAGGACTAAATCTTTCCAACAATAACCTTTATCTACAGCTAAATGTTGAATTCCTGTCAGCTGCATGAAAAAAGAACCCTTAAACTGAAGAATGCTATACATTCTAATAATAACCATAAGCTTGTTTCTGTACTTTCTTAGTATTGCCATCCTCACATCATACCTAACTTTGGAAAGAAAAAAAAGCTGAATACTTTCCCTCCATTTTTTAAAGCAATTTCATTGAAATAGATTGATAAATGAACATATGCTTTGTTTTTATAATTCAATGGTAAAGCATATTGTCAATTATATTTGACAGAATCTCTAATTCTGGATTACACTATGGGCCAGCAAAGCTGGAATGTTTCTCCAGAATGATACAAGTACCCTGGAGCACTGGACTGACATTAAGGTGATATTTACAGAGCCACACCTTTGAACTTCATTCTAACTCACTGTATGTGCATATAATTGAATCCATCATATAATAGGGTTATGTCAATTAACAGGGAGGACATCATACATATCTCACACCATGAAGTATAGTACCATACAGTTGTCATGTTTGGCCACACTGAAAATTCAAAGAAAATTATATAGAGGTCTAATATATTGTTTTGATAATTAAAAAAAAACAAAAAAAATGGTGTTTTTTAAACTCAGATAATAACATCTGTTGATTTAATACTTTATCTTTTTATCACCTTGAATGTTAATTTATTCTTTTTTATTTACTTTTACTGAAATTGTTTTGGCAGGTATGTTTGTGCAAGGAAAGGTCATAAATGGTCATTGTATAAGAGTGATCTGTGCTGTCATCTAGCAAATCAAGATGAAACTTTTTTATAAAACAACCAAAATGTGCTTAATAACTGACCTCACTCTTAAATAGTAGATTTCTTTTTATTATTCATCTAAATATGTGTGCAGAGGAACAAAATATTACTACTGTTATACAACCTGTGAAACAATAAATAATGCCAATTAGGTGCTCAAATAAGGCATTAATTCAACTTAACAGTTATTGGTAAGAATCAATAAATTCATACTAAGTGCTATCATTAGTTAGGCTTCAACTAAAATATGGTGTACAGTTTTCATCTTTAATAAGAAAGGATATGAGTTAGTTGAAAGAGTTCAAAGCAGGACTAGTAATATGATCTTAGGGATGAAAGTAGCATCAAAAGGACAAAAGGTTATGATCTCTTAAGGGTAAGAAATTTACAAAATTATCCAAAAGGATGAATAAGATTAAAACTTTATTTCTTTAGGTTGAATTTTGGTCTTTTCATCATCTATGAAACATTTTTATATTGTTCTATAATTTCTACAAAATTATGGTTAACAACTAGTTTATAAAATTGATAGAAAACAGATTCTGGCTTGAACATTATACTCAAAAAGTAACTAAAAGTTCACCTTTCACATTTTGTATAGCCAAAAATTCATGTTGTACATGTTGTCCAATCATTGATACTTATTTAAGAAAAAATAAGTAGAAGTGCATTCCTCTGAAATAACACTTGAAATATGTTTTAAATAATAAAATTCATTCAAAAACACTACTTAAACTTACCAGCAATTAAGCTTTTTTACACTCTTCAAATCCTGAGCTCTGGTTCGGCATAAAACTGTTGTTTCATTCAGAGAAGTCATTCTCCTTCATGTATGTAGCAAATTCTAATATTCCATGTACATCAACGAATCAAATCTAGCATTGCAAAACCTGAAATACACAGCAATGCTTTAGAAATGTGAGGTTTCATGAAAAGCAAAATGTTACATAATCTACACTTTACTGATCAAAACTGCATAATAAAATATAATTTAAAACTTTGAATTATCTTTTTAATTATGAAAACAAAATGCAAGTGCAATGTTAAGCAAATTTCACTTCTTGAACAATCAAACTTGACTATATGTCAAAACTATTTAATTGTTTTTACTTTATTATTAACTTATCAAAAAAGTAATTCAGATAAAGTTAGATTATCTTTTCTTTTGCCTATTAAAAAATTAGCCTTTTCTTCTGCATTATTAAAGTTATAGTTCAGCATGACTTATAGACTACTGTTTGTTGTACAATCAGTTTTGTATCTACATATACAAATATCTGTATATTATATATATATGTGGACTATACAATTTAGCCATTCTTTGAAAAATTGCTACCTAACTAAAAGTACAATAAACTTCTAATAATGTATTAATCTCTTACCAATCTTAGTACAAGTACACTAAAAAAAAACAGTAGCTAGCTAGGAAAATGCAAGAGTTCTAGTATTTAGACAGTGACAATCAAGGGCACTGTCGTTTCTTTCAATATTTTACCCTCTCCATGGAGAATCAAATGTACTGCAATCAGCTTTGTTTGCATGTGTATTTGTCTGTCTGTCTGTCTGCATCTTTGTGTCCATTTACCGAAAATGAATAGGTTGATATACACAACTTTTACATAAGATGGGAATTCAGTGTAGGAAAGTCCTCCCCAAATTTGGCCCAGATACAAATCCAGCTTTTGGATCACTTTGAGGCATCTTTTATAAGAGGCAAATAAGGTATTTTTAGTGGTTTGGGGCTAATAATTTAGTAAAGCATAATTGGATTTGTACCAAATTTTCTGTGCATATTAAATAAGATGAGTCTTGACCTACAAAAACATTGATCTGGATCTTTGATTATTCTCAATTTGGAAAAGATTTTCAGAGTTTTTGAAAGTAAGATTTGACATTATCCAATATAAGTTCATGCATAAACTCACAAAGGAGCTGTGAGGTGAGAGTATACAGTATCTCTAATTGCTCTTGTATTCTAGTTAATAATAATGCATCAGTTGAAATAAATAAAACATTTATTGCAAACACAATTCTATCCAAACATGGATGTCAAATTTGACAATAACATTAGCAAGTACGATAGAATGTGCTCAAGTGAGGTGGCAAATTATTTCTATGATTTTTATGTA